>NC_088702.1:15201427-15364402 GCF_028017835.1 Emys orbicularis
GTGCTTCAGGCTCTCTTTCTACTACGGTAGTTACAATCACAGCAGAAAGTGCAAGTTTCAAAACTCCCCTCCCTTATTCCCATCAAATGTTGTACTAAGACATGGCGCTGATTGTGATGATTAGCTTTGGAGTTCCTCGCTCCAGTCCCTGCCACGGCGAGTACAGCCTGCCAGGGGCCGGGCGCAGGGAAAAGGAAGAGGCCAGTACGATTTTTGGCTGTATGAAACAATAATATTTTGGTCCCTATTTCTGCACAGAAACTTGGCACGGTTTTCCACAGGCAGTGGTGATTTTAGCTGCTAGCTTGCTCACGAAGGCGCAGAGCACAGCTGCTGCTGGTGTCCCAAAACTGCCAGGGTTTATGTGTCACTAGCCTGGTTGGTGCAATGGTGCCAGCTGAATTCATGGTCAAGTGGCATGGGAAAGTGTTCTACTGCAGAGGAAGAAATAAGGCTGCTACCCTAGAAACCTGTGGGAGAGGATCACAGAGTACCTCCGTGAAAGTTTCATTGAGATCTCTCAAGAGGCTACATAGGACATCCCTGTGTACATAAACAACCCCTCCCCTGCCTCCCCTAACCCAGCAGAAGGAAACGCTGATGCCAACTCTCTCTGTGTGTTGTACCTCTTCCTCTTCTCATACAAGTAAAATGATGAAAAGTTGATACCTGTGTCTTGAAACATTTCCAGGGAAAATGCATGCACGCACTTACGCAAGGTTCTTCCCCTTCAGCAGGCTCGTCCATGCTTGCCTGGTGGGACTGGCTAGACTGTGGCAGCATCTCAAACAGGTGCTGGCTCACAGCAAAGCTGCCCTGCCACTGGGTCTCCCCCTCTTCCTCCCACAGCGGGGGTCTGGCTCAGGCTCCTCTGAGGTAGTTACGGTGGTTGCATATAGAGCAGGCAGCTCAGTGTAAAAGCTGCAGGTCTGTGGCTCAGCACCAGGTCAATTGTTGGCCTCCCTGGGCGCGGGGTCTGCCCACTGCAGTTCCTTTGCTTCCATCCGGCACCTCTACTGATCCCCGTTGTACCCCTCTGGCTGCATTCCCCCAGGCAATCTTCATAGAGATCCACAGCCTCTTCTCCCCCCAGGCCCAGGAGCTCCAATAGCTCCAGTCTACTCTAGATCAGAGTGCATTTGGAGCATGTAGCCAGCATACTTGATTGGGCAATTGCACGCAACAAAGGCGAGCTGCTAGGTGTGCTCGCCCAGCTGCGCAATCAGGAAAAGGCATTTCAAAAATATGTGGGGGGTTTTAAAAGGACGGGGGGAGGGGAAGTTGTTTCCAGTCTCTGGAGGCTGGGTCACGGAGTTCACAATTGTGACCAGAGCAGCCACTGTTTGGTATTGTGGGACAGCTGCTGGAGGACTGTAAGGGTCAGCTCTCCTACTGCTATAGGTCGACCACAGTGCAATACCAGTAGGGAAGGTGGTTTTCCAGTATTGCCTTATTGGGGCACTTCATGGAAGCAGGAGACAGTTTGAGCCTAGACACACACAGCTAGGGTTGGTGCACGGTGGCTTACATCAACCTCACTTTCTAGTGTAGAAAGGCCACCTCCCTGCAGGATGTAGCTGCATTTACACCAGGGTTTTTGTCAACATCACTATGTTGCTGGGGTAGGAGGCGTCACACCCCTGCCACTATAACTTTACTGTGTAGACTAGGCCTTAGTTCTGTTTAAGTGCACTTAACTTAAACCTGACTTAAGCTAAAGCAAAATAAGTGGCTCTTAAACTGAAATAGAAGCGTCCAGAGAGGTCTGCAGCAATTTAACTGACTGTTTCAGACAACGCCTTAAGTTAAACCAGTGCAGTTTTCCTGTGTAGACAAGAGCTTAGATCATAGCTTAAAAAGAACCAACTTCCATGTGCTCCGGAGTTCCCTGTTCCCCACTGCTCTCTGGAGCAGAGCCTCCGAGGTGCTGGGATCAGCTGCAAGATGCCACCCGTTCGTTGTGTTCCACTTCCCGCTGGCAGAGGGGAGACACGTTTGCCAGGATGTGACAACACCCGTGGATTATTCAGAACAACTCCAGGGGTTGCTTGTCATGCTCTAGACCAGGGGTCTCAAACACGCGGCCCACGTGGTTATTTTCTGCAGCCCGCGAGCCCCTCGCAGCCCCCCAGCCCTCCCCCAGTGTTTACCTAGAGCGGCTCCGGCCGGCCGTGCACCGGGGGCAGGGCAGGCTCCCTGCCTGCCTGCCCTGCACCGCTCCAGGAAGAGGCTGGAACGTGGGGAAGTGGGGGCGGAGGGGCTGTGTGTTGCTGTTGCTTCAGGCAGCGCCCCCAGCAGCTCACATTGGCCGGGAACGGGGAACCGTGGCCAATGGGAGCTGCTGGGGGCAGTGTCTGAAGCAACAGAAACAGCCCCTCCACCCCCCTTCCAGCCTCTTCCCAGAGCAGCATGGGGGCGGGGTGGGGCGGGGCGGGGCGGGGCAGGGAGCCTGCCCTGCCCCTGGTATGCGCCGGGCCAGATCCTGCCTCCTGAACCCCCTGCCCTGAGCCCCCTGCCTCACCCCGCACCCCTCCTGCAGCCCAACCCACTGCCCTGAGCCCCCTGCTGCACCCCGCACTCCTCTTGCACCCCAACCCACTGCTGCCCCCTGCTGTACCTCACACCTCCTGCACCCCACACCCCAACTCCCTGCCCTGAGCCCCCACCTCCACCCCCTGGGGGCAGGGAGGGGGCAGAGTTGGGGTGGGGATTTCAGGGAAGGGGTTGGAATGGGGGCAGGGAAGAGGCGGGGCAGGGGCAGGGCCTCATGGAAGAGGTGGAGTGGGGGCGGGGCCAAGTGCAGCAGGGGGGAGGTGTCAGTAATGCAGCCCTCGGGCCAATGTACTAGTCCTCATGTGGCCCTCATGGTCATTTGAGTTTGAGACCCCTGCTCTAGACGAGGGATTTTCAATGGGTGGATCACGACTGTCCCAGGAGATCAGGAAAGGCCAGCAGTGGGGTCATGAGGCGTTGAAAATATTACAGTCTAAACCAAAGAAAAGTCTCGCTCCCCCCATCCCCTGACCCTTCAAGATGAGGTATTCTCCACCCTCCCACACATCAATTCTATATTCTAAGTGTAGGTCTGTGCTTAAAACCCTGCGGCAGCACTTCAATGTAAATACTCACTATAACTATAGTGCTGGGAGAGGTTCTCTCAACACTGGAGATAATCCACCTCCCCGAGAGGTGGTAGCTCGGTCAACAGAAGAATTCTTCCATCCGTCTAGCTCTGTCTGCACTAGGGGTTAGGTTGGCATAGCTACATCTCGGGGGGAGGGGGGAGAGGAGGGGATTTTTCACACACCACACACCTCCCCCCCAAAAGACCAAGAGATCTAGTTTTGCCAATGCAAGTTCTGCATGCAGACCAGCCCTAAGCATGGTCAGAAATGAGACATTTTTTATTGTTATTGGGGAGGTTGTGCAATTTTTTTAATGTGAATAAGGGCTCACCCATGTGAAGAGGCTGAGAAACACAAATCCGTACAAAGACTTTAATATAATCTAAAACCTGGCTGACCCTGAGCAATTTCCACTGTTGTCTTGTTGCCATCATACAATCGTAGATTAGGGTTGGAAGAGACCTCAGGAGGACATCTAGTCCAACCCCCTGCTCAAAGCAGGACCAACACCAACTAAATCATCCCAGCCAAGGCTTTGTCAAGCTGGGCCTTAAAAACCTCTAAGGATGGAGATTCCACCACCTTCCTAAGTAACCCATTCTAGTGCTTCACCACCCTCCTAGTGAAATAGTGTTTCCTAATATCCAACCTAGACCCTGCCCCCCCCCCCAGCAACTTGAGACCATTGCTCCTTGCTCTGTCATCTGCCACCACTAAGACCAGCCAAGCTCCATCCTCTTTGAAACCCTCCTTCAGGTAGTTGAAGGCTGCTATCAAATTCCCCCTCACTCTTCTCTTCTGCAGACTAAATAACCCCAGTTCCCCCAGCCTCTCCTCATAAGTCATGTGCCCCACCCCCCTAATCATTTTCATTGCCCTCCACTGGACTCTCTCCAATTTGTCCACATCCCTTGGGGGGGGGGGGAGGAGGAGAGGGGGAGAAGAAGACGACAGATGGACCAAAACTGGACGCAATACTCCAGGTGTGGCCTTACCCGTGCCAAATAGAGGGGAATAATCACTTCCCTCGATCTGCTGACAATGCTTCTATTAATGCAGCCCAATATGCCGTCGGCCTTCTTGGCAACAAGGGCACACTGCTGACTCATATCCAGCTTCTCGTCCACTGTAATCCCCAGGTCCTTTTCTGCAGAACTGCTGCTTAGCCAGTCAGTCCCCAGCCTGTAGCAGTGCATGGGATTCTTCCATCCTTCACATACGTCCCATCCCTTATCAGAGCCATGTACTACATTGGAGGAAATGCTAGAGAGCTCTCTTTTCCAGGAGTGGCTGCAGAGAAAATCCCCCGTGCAGAGGTGGCTGAGGGGCACCCAGTATGTTATAGAAATAGCAGGCTACAGGTGGAAGTGGCAGATTCAGCTGAAGAATTGATGGTCATTTTCCTACCCCACCTCAATCTACCTCCTTAAGAGCGGAGGACTTACCCCATAGGAAGCGTATGGGTGGGGGTCCCAGATTCCCAGGGGAGCTGGGGGAGATGGAGTGAATGTGGGGGTGCAGATATCTCCCCCCCAATAAAGTGCCTGAATCCCCCAGCTGCTATCGGGGGCAGGAGGAGTGACTACATTTGGAGCAGGTGAGACACTGGGCTGGAAGGTGAGGCAGAAAGCAGAGTGGCAGCTTCTCAGACAGGTGCGTTAGCCAAGAGCCCACCAGGGCCCAGAGCGTTCCCATCCCAGCACCGGGCATCAGCAGCAATAGGACGACGTTGCAGCAAGGAAGCAAAGGAAGAATCCTCAGGGTAAAGCCAGCTGCTGGGCGTGGAGGGACAGACACCAGCCCTCGCGGAGTCATTTCCACTTCACTTCCCTTCCTTCTCAGACCATTCCTTGTAGCTGCTTTCGTAGTTACGGGCCCTGCAGAGACAGGAAGTGACATATGGATCAGAATGAGAGATGGGAGGGACTATCCACAGCTAGATGGACCTGCTGCCTCTGGAGTGGAAGAGACAAACCCAGCCCTGTGACTGCTCATGGGCCAGAAACCCAAGTGGGACCAGAACATCAGAGGCGGAGCTGTGCCCAGAACTTTGAGAAATAACCTGTCCCCAGCACAGGGTCATACGGATGAATTTGAAGGGTCCCTGAGGAACCAAGGTAGCTGTGGGAACATTCCCTATGGGGTTAGAGCATCAGAACATAAGAACGGCCGTACCGGGTCAGACCAAAAGTCCATCTAGCCCAGTATCCGGTCTACCGACAGTGGCCAATGCCAGGTGCCCCAGAGGGAGTGAACCAACAGGCAATGATCAAGTGATCTCTCTCCTGCCATCCATCTCCATCCTCTGACAAATAGAGGCTAGGGACACCATTCCTTACCCATCCTGGCTAATAGCCATTAATGGACTTAACCACCATGAATTTATCCAGTTCTCTTCTAAACACTGTTATAGTCCTAGCCTTCACAACCTCCTCAGGTAAGGAGTTCCACAAGTTGACTGTGCGCTGCGTGAAGAAGAACTTCCTTTTATTTGTTTTAAACCTGCTGCCTATTAATTTCATTTGGTGACCCCTAGTTCTTGTATTATGGGAATAAGTAAATAACTTTTCCTTATCCACTTTCTCCACATCACTCATGATTTTATATACCTCTATCATATCCCCCCTTAGTCTCCTCTTTTCCAAGCTGAAGAGTCCTTGCCTCTTTAATGTCTCCTCATATGGGACCCGTTCCAAACCCCTAATCATTTTAGTTGCCCTTTTCTGAACCTTTTCTAGTGCCAGTATATCTTTTTTGAGATGAGGAGACCACATCTGTACGCAGTATTCGAGATGTGGGCGTACCATCGATTTATATAAGGGCAATAATATATTCTCAGTCTTATTCTCTATCCCCTTTTTAATGATCCCTAACATCCTGTTTGCTTTTTTGACCGCCTCTGCACACTGCGCGGACATCTTCAGAGAACTATCCACGATGACTCCAAGATCTTTTTCCTGACTTGTTGTAGCTAAATTAGCCCCCATCATATTGTATGTATAGTTGGGGTTATTTTTTCCAATGTGCATTACTTTACATTTATCCACATTAAATTTCATTTGCCATTTTGTTGCCCAATCACTTAGTTTTGTGAGATCTTTTTGAAGTTCATCACAGTCTGCTTTGGTCTTAACTATCTTGAGCAGTTTAGTATCATCTGCAAACTTTGCCACCTCACTGTTTACCCCTTTCTCCAGATCATTTATAAATAAGTTGAATAGGATTGGTCCGAGGACTGACCCTTGGGGAACACCACTAGTTACCCCTCTCCATTCTGAGAATTTACCATTAATTCCTACCCTTTGTTCCCGGTCTTTTAACCAGTTCTCAATCCATGAAAGGACCTTCCCTTTTATTCCTTGACAACTTAATTTACGTAAGAGCCTTTGGTGAGGGACCTGTCAAAGGCTTTCTGGAAATCTAAGTACACTATGTCCACTGGACCCCCCCTTGTCCACATGTTTATTGACCCCTTCAAAGAACTCTAATAGATTAGTAAGACACGATTTCCCTTTACAGAAACCATGTTGACTATTGCTCAACAGTTAGCTAGGAATTACTCTGTCCTCTCTCTCAGTAGCTAACCAAGACTTTGTCTCTGTGGCCTTGGTGAGAATCTGGAGTACCACCATCCCCTCCAGTGGGTTTACTCCAGAATACACCAGTATAAGCAAGATCGGTGCTGAGGGATATCTGAGCCCTCACCTTCTCCACCCGACCCACTGATTTCTCTATTAATAACCCTATACGTGAGAGCTTAGGGGGGCGCTCAGAAGGGCTGGAGTCCATAGGACCCAGGGCATTTTAAGCACCTACACCCCTTGCCTCCAAACCCACAGAGCCCATGGTACGTTCACAATCTCCCTGAGGGTCTAGTGCCCCATGGTACAAGAGCCCAAGGTGGAGGGGCAGGCTCACTTGGCGTAGCCAAGGGTTATGGCGATCTTTGTGGCCTGAGCCACTCTCCTGCCCCTCTGGCAGTAGAAGATCAAGTTCTCGTCATCCATCCGTGGCTTGTCCATGCCATATTTCATCTTAAACGTCTCAGGGTCCATCTTCAGGGCTTCCTCGACTTCTGCCACTGGGTGGGGGAAAGAGAGAGAGATGATCGCAATCAGCAGTGTTGGTGTATCACATCTCCACTAGATGGGGATGTGACACTAGCTAATGGAGTTACTCCTTTAGCTCAAGTGGTAAAGGTCTGTATCTTGATGCTGAAGTTGCAGAGTTAAACCCTGATGATGATGATTGTGGGTGACTGCTACACTGCTCCATAAATACAGGCGATGATGCTCTTATGTTTATGCATGCAAGTCCCACGTTCTTTATAAAGGGACACAAGCTACCACTTTTCCCACTCCTGAAATGCAGCACCTTCTGTGGTGGAACACAGCAAATGAGCAAGACACGGAAACTCTGCACGTCCATTTAGAACAGGAAGTGAAGTAGAATCCTGCATCCATTTAAAACCACCAAGGTAGTTTAAGGAAGGAGAGAATTCCCCAAGCTGGAATTCGGCCAGGGTTACACCCTATTAGGAGTGCTAGTAATAATGCAGAATTCAGGCCTGTATTTTTGCCTGAGATAGAATTTTAGATTTGTTTGCTCATTTAATTTTTGATACATTTATATTCTTACTAATATGTGTAAACAAAGGACAGACACTGTGCATGTTGCTTCTGCCTAGCCAGATACGTTTGTTAGTATAATGGGAACAGATAAGAACAGTTGAAGTGTTACTGGGTATAATGAAAGTATAATATAGGAGTGCACATGTTAACACTGCCTCAACCTCTATCTTAAGGGAAGGTCAAACAACCCGTTGGGAAGGGCAGGAGGGGATTGGGGGGAAGGTATAACACACTAAAAGGCAAAAAAAAAAAAAAAAAAAGTGCACCTGTTCCTGACTGTACCACAACCTCACTCCTTACCCCTCCCATGGGATACAAAAGAGGTGGGACCAAACCCCCAGACTCATGACCCCCAAAACGGAACATGACCATCAATTGTAAGGGGGGGGGGACCCCAAGCGTGCATTGCAGGTATAATGCTGCCTGCTAAAGTGGGGAGAGAACGGAACACTGGGGAACAAGGCTCTGCAGTGTCAAAGTTATTGACATGCTGCCTTAAAACCAACCCCAATAAACATCACATTGCCTGCACTTCGGACTTCTGGTCTTCTGCTTTCTGTCTGTGGGACAAGAACCAGGGGAGGGGGTGAAGGGAAAGCCCTCTACACACCCATCTGCTTGTGCACACGTAGGGTCTTCATTGATCCAGCTTTGGTCTCATGTCACTTCCCCAGCACACTGGAGAGCAGGGAAGAAAGAGCGCCCCCTGCTGAGTTACTAATTCCACTTTCTCCAGGGCTCTAGTGCTATGTATCAGGAACGATGGGCCTGGAGTCCTTGCAGCTGACCTGGGGCTGGCTGGCTCAGCCCTCAGGCAGGCTAATGAGCCCAGCTGGGCTGTGGCAGAGTCGCCTGATTGGCTCTTCCATTGGCTGCAAGGAGACTACGGAGCTGCATTTAAACTCAGCGGCAGGTCGCTGACTCCTCCATGCTTCTGCCCGCAGCTGCGATCACTCCTGTGCCCGCCTTGTTTCCAGTCCTGCTCCAGCCCTGCTCAGTTCCTGACTCCAGCTTTGACCCTTGGCTCTGACCGCTCGGCCTGACCGCTCATGCCCTGGTCTGTGACACTACATGTTGCCCTCTGCAGTGGGGGGGACGCTCCCTCTAAGTGCAATCGAAGCCCTGGTTGCTGGCACCCACAGCAAACCCTCACCTGGAATATTGACCGAGTTGGCGATATGGCCGTTCGCCACCTCCTCTGGCAACCGCACGTCGATAATCCGAGCATTCCCGCTGTCGACCAGCGCTTTCATGTCCTTGTGGGAAATGATGTTTCCTTTGTGGAAAGCAGAAACCAGCAGTCACTTCTTCCGCTCCCCCAGCAAGCCTTCGCCCCCAGCAACCAGGGGCAAACCCCTCTGCTCCCCCAATCACAGGGACGGAGAGTCGGGGGGTCATCCACAGGCTGCAGCAGATCAGCCCTTGCAGCCCCTCACATGGTCTAGTCTCCTCCCCGTGTGAGATGATTCCTAGCTACACTGAGGCCCTGTACACTGCTCTCAGTGAGAAACTGAACTTTACACCACCAGGGCCAGTGCCGTATAAAAGGGCCTTTGTCATATCTGTCAGAATTCTGATTTACACAATCTCTTGGGCAAAACTGGAATTACATTAAACCCAACCAACTTAAGTTTAAGTATTTTGGGAGTTCAGGGATTGTACGGCACTTCTCTTGGAGGATGGCCTTGACTAACACAATTTCTGGACGATATTAGAAACTTCAGGGGATGTTTTGGGACAATACATGGGAAGTGGATTTCCCAGGAAATACTTGGAGGCTGAAGGAAATGCAAACGACCCACCTCCATCTATCCTTTAGAACAGTGATTCCCAAACTTTAACAACCTGTGAACCCCTTTCACTAAAATGTCAAGTCTTGCGAACCCCCTCCTAAAAATGAATATTTCCAGGAATTTTCTCCTTTACCTGAGTATAAATTATAAAAGCAGTGATCTTGGAAATATAAAATTTGTTTTTATGGCATGCTTATTACACACTATTTATTATTTATCATTACAGCATGTTTATTACATTATGAAAACAGCAACACTCTTTCAAGATCTCACTTTCATAGCTTGTATCACTTTGAATAAGCCTGTTATAAGACAAGGCTCCTATGTTTCATCAAGGAGCATCAGATGTGAAACAGCAGGAAGGTACTGTATTTAAGAAGCCAACTCAAAGAGTTCCTCCTACACAAGCATTCAGGTCTTGAGCAGTCCAGGCAAACAATGCATGTTACAACAAAGCTTAAACTTGTTCTTCATAATAATTTTAAAAACAATACTAGCTGCCTATTTAATTTAAAAAAACAGCAAAAAATATCCACCTCCCTTTCCATTTCTTATAAGGAGTCTTGAAGTTTAAATCTCCTCAGTGTGATAGATATGCTTGCTTTATCTACTTAGGTCTTGGAAGTCCAGGGGCTCCGGGCTACTGGCCCTGTGCTGCTCGGGATCCCTGGGGACAGCTCTGCCTGCCATTAGGGTATTCCCCCCCCCCCGAGAACCCCCTGTAACATTTCGCGAACCCCCAGGGGTTCACAAACCCCAGTTTGGGAACCACTGCTTTAGAAGCTGCACTTGGAGCAGAGATCGTGTTGTCTGGTGGATTATCTGTTCAAGGTCATTTCAAAGAACCCAACTGGATAAAGGAGTGACTCTCAGTGTTCTCTTCTGAACAGAGAGTGGGATGAACTTGACACCGCAGGGAAACCTCTGGGCGGGGCTGGGAAGGGCTGCTCCTACCAAAGCCTACATTGGAGGGGGTGATCTCTGGTAAGCTTATTAGCAGGCGTTTAGGTTTTTTAATTGTTTTTTCATATGTTTTCTCTGCAACACTTTTGCCTCAAAAATTAATAGGCTCATGTAGGAAGAACTGCAGTGCCTAATTAGCGCCAGGGCTTGCCAGGGCTGAGCCCCGGCATCTCCGGGCCTGGCAGTTCAGAGCCCCGGCATCTCCGGGCTTGCCTCATGAGTTATGAAAGTAAAAAAAAAAAATTGCTTGAACCAACTTCCCCTTTGCCAGGTGGGTGTTCGACCTGCCCCCTGCCCTGGCCCCGGCCCACCCCTACACCACCCTCACCCTACCCCCTTCCCCAAAGTCCCCGCCCCCATTCCACCCCCTTCCCCCAAGTCCCCACCCTGCCTTTTCTCCGCCTCCTCCCCGCTCCGCCCCCTCCCTCCCGGAAAGTCCAAAGCACCGCCAAACAGCTGTTAGGCAGCAGGAAGCGCTGGGAGGTAGGCAGAGGAGTGGGGACACAGTGCACTCAGGGGAGGAGGAGGCGAGGAGAGCTTGGCTGCCAGTGGGTGCTAACCACCCGCTAGTTTTTCACCATGGATGCTCCAGCCCCAGAGCACCCACGGAGTCAGCGCCTATGAGCCCTGGCATTTCATTACAAATTAAGCACTGAAGAACCATGCGGTAACTTATAATTGTAGCAATTCCACTGTTATTAGTCTCTGAGGGGAAAGCCAGCAGGCCTGCTTGGGCAGACTAACCCAACACAGGGAAGGCAGGGAGCTGCAGCAGCCTGGAGAGACCTCAGCCAGCAAGGAGAGAGACCCATGTCTCCACCCTAGAGAGATGACAACCGGGGGAGCTGCAAGTCAGACCGGGTACCCTTGCTGGGCCAGTGAGGTGCAGGTGCCCTGAACTGACACAAGAATCAGGCCCCTTGTCTTTAGTAGGAGTCACTCATGGGCAAAATCCGGCCCCTATAAGGCAACAGCAGAGCCGGGTTATTCCTTTAACCATTGATTTTCCAGACACAGGATTCATTTGCTCCTGACATGCTGGAGCAGGGTTCAGGCTGTGCAAGACACCGGGGGGGGGGGGGGGGGGGGTGCGCGCCAAATTCTGCTCTCGTTCACACACTGTAAACTCTGACTGCTGCGGGCTGTATTCAAGGGCACACAGAGAGAGAGAGAGAGAAAGAGACCTGGATACAGAGCATGGAAGTGAATTTTCCCCACAGCTGGCCCTGGACCTGTAGACACGGCCGAGTCCAGTACTGAGGCTTATTGGGGGGAGATCTCCCAGCATTGCTCTAGCACCTGCAGCTTTGTCTAGACGAGGGGGAAAGGTTTAAAAAAGGCACGGGGGTAGCTCAGCCGATTTGAAACCCCACCCAGTGTGGATGTAGCTTACCACCTCCACAGTCACATCAGCAGGTCGTGCTGTAGTGTAGCCCTTGTCTAGCCAAGGGGCTCTGTCTACACACAAGAGTTGTCCCAGTTTAACGATGTCAGTACAGGAAAGGGAATAAGTCACCCCAGTCTGAGGCACCCTCACACCAGTATAACTGCATCCACAACTGGGATTGTGCCAGAATGACTATCTGTAAAAATAAAAATCACATCCCCACTCCCGCACCGCCTCACAGCAGAGTTATACCAGGACGGATGCTGTGTAGATAGGAAAAAAACCCACTGTTTTCCCTATTGAGTTTAACCCCAACTGAAAACCCCATTTGGCACCAATGTAGACAGTCTAAAGCCTTCAGCTCAGTTTGAATAGGTCGAGTTACAGTCTCAGCTTTAACTCAACCAGTTCAGCATCTAGGGTCATGGGAGGGGCTGAGTGCAAGAGGAAGAGGGCAGCTCCAGGGAACGGGGGCTGACGGCACGGTAGCTTTTCAGAGGAGGGGAGGGTTGGAATGCTTGTCATCGGAACTGGGCCCAGCAAACACACCTATCCCCAACTTCAGTCACTCCCAATCCCAGGGTGCACTAGGCTAGGGCAGGAGCCTCCTCCGGGTCTGTACCGAGGCCCAGCTCCGAAGGTCACGTAGGAGGCAGGATACGCCAAAAACCACTTGTCGGCTCTCAGGAGACTCCATTCTCTGCGAAGGTTGCTCTTTTAGCAGGGCAGCCCAATGGGCTTCTGGTTCCAGGCTCTCCCCAGCCCTTGCAGCAAAGCACATGCCTGTTTTCCCATCAAGACGCTTGGGCACTGTCCAATCTTTAATCTATCGCAGCCAGTACAGGGAGTAGTTGCAGGAGGCCGGGGAAGGGGCAGTAACACCACCGGCTATTGTAAGCTTGCAAGTGACTTCCAAAGAGCCCAGTGCGGACGTGCGCACGCAACCACCCACCCACACGCAGGCTCTGCAAGTCCCCATTTCCTTACTGGCGTCCAAGTGGATGGCTTCCGATTTCTGAGTGGTCCCAACGTTGTTCTGAGCCTCGCAAAAATAATCCCCCGTGTCGAAGCTGGTTACGGGCTCATTCATCTGGAGTGGGAAAGAAGGCGTGAGGGAGGCATAGACAGAGGCGTAAACTCCCCACGAGTCAAGCAGCCCCCTGCCCCGTGCATACCAGCACTCCTGTCTTGGTGTCGATCGCGTAGCAGGAGTTCCTGAATTTCTCGTTGATCTTGGGGTTGGAGGTCATAAGGACGTCGTACCTGTAGCATTGGCAGGTAGGAGGTGGAGAGCCATCTGTTTCCATGCATGTCAGCACAAGGCAAAGAGGCACATGTTACAGATGACCCTTGAACCCACCGCTGTGACCCCCTGCCCTAAACACACCCAAGACGCGGTCATCTGCATTTGTTAAATTGCGTTTAGTCTAATCCAGTCAGTCATGGGTTAATAGAGGACCGGCTAAGTGACATGAAGGCAAACAAATGGCCAGCTCATTTTAAGTGAAGTAAGTGGTAAGCAGCATCCATGTCTAGCTTGATAGTCCGTTGACTCGTGAACTAAGTCAGTGGCTGGGCCCCCTTCCATTGACAGGGCTTTCTTGGCACTGCTCCAGGGCTGATCAGTGACGTTCCAGAGCTCAGGCCAGTGTAACTGTCATTCCCCGACAACGCACCTTTAATTGCGATGGGGAAGGAGTGAAAAGCGGTTCCTTCCTGACCCATGCAGAGATCCTGTGCTGCCCTGAAGCTTGATTATACTCATGTCAGCACAACTACAAATAGGAGTGGACTTTTCTTTAAAATCCAGCCACACTATTGTCTGGATCTCCTGGGACACATTCCACAGAGAGCAGCAGTTCCTTGCGTGGGTTCTGCACCAGCTGCCCTTTAATTCACGAGAGGATTAATGGCACTCACTGGGCTGGCTCTTCCATTGCCCTGCTCCCTGGGCAGTCATTTACACCACAATAAAATGGGTGTGGAATGCAACTAAATCAGAGCAGCTCTCGGTGTTCTGGTGCAAACGACTGTACGAAGAGCAGGGAGACAGAATCAGGTGCCCGGCGTTCAACATAAATGGCAAGTGCACATGGGGAGAAGTGTCATGACCAGAAATTAACGCTTTGACTACGAGCCCTGCTGCTGGCAGTAGCCACCCTGCTGACAGGTGAAAGGTGCGATGCTGGCCGTGTGGGTGAAACCAGTGTCCCTCCCACTTTGATGGAGCAACTTGTCGAAACAAAATGTTTGACCAAAACTGCTGCAATCCTGAAGGAAGGAAACAGAGTTTGGTCCAACACTGGGCTCCCATTCGGTGACTGATTTCGCAGCGCTGGTGAAAGGTGCTAGACTGACAGCATTTGTGAGTGAGGCTCTGGGTACGGCCACAGAACAGGCACTGTAAAAGTAGTGCAATCTTCCCCCCCTAATCTTTTGCCAGGGACCTCAGCCCAGCCATGAAGGGACCATTTCTGGGGTGAGGACAGTCTCCATTGGTTTCTGCAGACAATACACCCAAGGTTCAGATTGGTGCTGACAGTGAGTCTTCAAGGTGTGAAAAAGTGGACTGACAGCACATCTGTATGAAGGGGATCTCTGCTTAAATGCCATTCGCATGTAATGCAAGATAAGCATGGACTTGCCCACGTCAGCAGGGGGAACAGTTACAGTGTCAGACTTCCTGAGTGCGTGTTACAGAAATAACAGTGCCCCCATGTAGCTAGGATTGTTTCTTCTTTGCCACATAATGGGCTATGCATTTACCTGTGCGAGGCAGTCCTCGAGAACCAGTTGTGTTTAACGGTTCTGAAGATGCGGAGCCAACAGAACTGGAGGCTTTTGAAACCATTGGATAATCTGGGCATTAGGCTTTCCCCAGGGCCCCCCTTCGAACCTGGCTAGCCTGACTGGATTACAGGATACTTGCCACTGCCCAAAGCAGCCTTATTCCATGGCTCTATTCCAGCAGGACTGACGCTGCTCTCAGGAAGGCCCTAAAGCTCCATTCATGCGCCGCTCTGGCCCTGCAGGTCCGTGGTCAGGGGACATGGGTGAGAATTTCAGAGAACCAGGTTTAGACGATTGAGGCTTCCCTACAGTCTAAGTCCAATGTGGAAAGAGTCTTGTTTCAGTGACCTCAGGCTAGTTTGCTATCCACTGATGATGCCGTGGTGTGCGGAGAGCAACATTGTTCAAATAAGCCATTGGACTCTTAGTAGGGAAAAATAATACCCTCCTTGCGGCAGGAGTCAGTGGGGAGGTTCCCCGGTCTGTGCCACGCAGGTTAGAAGTTCATAGTGCTTCCTTCGAATCTTAAACTCTATGAAAACACACTCCTTGCCCACAGTTAGCAACATGCCCCCAGGGGCCCCCTCTCTCCGAGACTAGAAGGCCTGGAACTTTAGCCATGGCAACCGGTCCCAAGTTGTAATTACAGAAAGGCAATAGTACCTTGGACGATGAGGTCAACTTCTGACTTATTTAGTCGGCCAATGCCCCCGCTCCCAGTCCAGAGGACCTCGCAGATGTACTTCCCCATGTCCTTCCGAGTCACCGAAGTGAAACGAATCCCCGTGGCTGTGAACTGAGCACGGTCTTTGTAGGGGTCTGCAGAGAAAGGGGAGACAGTGAGAAGCTGAGAGCACTTGGAGGTGGAGGAATCCAAGTGAGAGCCAGAACAGGCTGCTGGTGTGGAGAAGGGGGGGAAGGGCAGCCCCAAGAACCAGCCTCAGAGCAGAGAGCACGGTAAGGAGAAGAGCTGATTAAATGGGATTCAGTTCAAATACAACAAGAGGTCTCCCCATTGCAAAAGGAAGCTACATGCCCCTATGTCCAATAGCCAAGCCAGCCCAATCACAGCTGGCCGGGGGATGGAGGGGTTTGTTGCAGGGTTTAAGGAATGGGTTCTGTTATGCTGTGCTGCTGGCAGATATGAACTAGTTAGTAAGGAGGTTATTCCACCCCATTTCTTTCCTCGTAGCTTTTCCCACGAGTGCTCAGTGCTTTTAAGAAATTAGTTAGCAGTGGTAAAGCTGATTCCAGGCAAAGCAATCTAGAACGCTGTGTGTGGTTACACCAGTCACATTAAAAGACTGTTCTCAAACTGTTCAGCTGATATGGCTGAGCGACAAAGGGGTCTGCAGAAGGCGAGGAACCCATCTGCTAGGACAGAGGACACAAAATGGCTGGTTGGTTCTCGCCTGTCTTCGTAACACCTCAGCACATCTGTACACCACAGCTCAGCCATGGTAGCATCAGTGCATGCTGGGATTCCTGAAACACCTACCCCAGAGGGTCCAGCTCGGTTACTAGGAGAAGGCGCTTCTGGCTAATTTCCAGATGTGAAGCACTGCATTGTGGGAAAGTAGCTGAATCGGGGTAACTGCTGCCAATGCCTGTGGCTTCCTGCCCATATTGAGAAGTTACGGACTGAACTGGTTCAGAAGGACCCAAGCTAAAGACCTCACTTCGGATCAGGGTGGATAAAAATCAATGATTAAAAAAAAGTCTCATTTAAATTGGATACAGAATTATTTTCAAAAATAAACCTATTTAAAAATAAATTTGAAATTATTACAACCTGTATTAAGGCCAAACTTACTATAGTCTATTAAAATAATTTAAATTAAATTTTTTTTAAAAAGGAACAGTATGTTCACTGCTGAAGTTTTAATGAAAGTCTGAACTGGTGGAAGTCACTGGCTAAGGTCTTGAAACCAGAGTTTACTGACATGCTGAACCAGCTTTGGACTGCACATGCAGAAGAAGCTACTGCTGAGAGAATTTTTTTCCCTATTTTCAGTTTATTAACTAATTCATCTGAATGAGTCGTTCATTCATTAAACCGATTGGGAGCTGAAAAAGCAGAAAAGCTTGTTTTCTTCTTGCAGACTATGAATAAAAAGTAGATGTAAGAGAATGAGATCTACTAGCTCTAAAATCTTGCCATGGTGACCAGAAACAATCAGTTCAATTCACTAAAGTTATACTTTGTTTAATAAATTAGTTTTAAATGCTAAACATACTGTCAAACTTTTCTTATTTATCCAGTGCACGTAAGGTGGTTTTATTTAACTGCTTAAAAAACGTTTAAATGCTGAGTTTGTGCCTTTTTATTTGAATTCCGATCTCCAGAGTTTGACACAAATCAATCACAATAAAAGTTAAATCAAGTAAATAAGAAATGCATAATTCCCCATTTTCAAACAATAAAAAATGTAAACTTTAAGAATTTGAAGAACTGTATGTTAAGCTATATAATTGCTTAACTAAATGTGGATCCACCTGCTTAGCAAAGAGCACCAGCAAACTTGGGGTAAAGCTATATTTAGTTGCAATTGAACACATTTTAATGAATATCAATTACTAAAAATCAATGCTTCTTTAGGAAAATAACCGGGGGTGGAGGAAGCCTCCCAATTCAATGGGTGAACTATACTAAGCTACTGAGGGGGCACCAACCACCTGCAGCAGCACCCCAGCACTAAAACCTTAATCCCGGCCCTGGTGTGGTGGAGCAGGCTGGAGAGTGAGTCTGCCCCCCACACATCCCCACAGCTAGGGTTGTCAACTTTCTAATAGCAGAAAACCGAACAACCCTGCCCCACCCCTACTCCAACGCCCTGCCCGGCTCACTCCATTCCCCCTCCCTCCCTCTCCCCCACCCTTGCAGGGGGTTGGGGTGCAGGAGGGGGTACGGGCAGGGATGAGGGCTTTGGGGCACTGGAAGGGGCTCCAGGCTGGGTCAGGGGGGTGGGATGCAGAAGGGGTGAGGGCTCCAGGATGGGATGGCATCCGGAAATGCCAGCCTGTCGGATCCGCAACATGCTCCGCAGCCGGAGACCCCCACTACCTCTCCTTCGATGGGGTCGCCTTCGATTTCCAAGGCACCTGCACCTACATCCTGGCCAAGACCTGCACCAACACCGGGAACCTGACATTCTTTGCCGTGAAGGTGGAGAATGTGCCCTGGGGCAATGGGAAGATGTCTGTCACCAAGCTGGTGTCCTTGGAGGTCTACGGGCTCACGCTCACCCTGCTGCAGAACAGGAAGGGGCTTGTCATGGTAAGTCCTGCTCAAGATGTTCCCAGGGGGCTGAACCCTGCAATGGGGCAGCCCCACTGATGTGGCAATGCAAGGAGCACTTGTCTCCTGGGTCACTCATTAGGAGCGCGCAGGCAGGAGGGGTCAGACACTCAGGTTCTGATCCTGACCTTATTGGCACCAGGGCCAATCCAGAGGCATCCCGCTGAAGAAAGCAGAATCGCTCTGGATTTTCTCTGGGACAAGTGAGATCGGAATCCTGCCCTCAGCTCATTGCGCTCAGTGGATGATTGCAGAGTAAGCCCAGGGAACTGATATCAGAATCAGGCCCTGATGCCATTACACTGGAAGAGGTGACCCTGGATTTACCTTGGGGTCAGTGAAATCAGAAGTGACCATAACATAATTGAGTTCAGTGGAGTCACTACAGATTTGCCCAGGTGTCACTGAGACCCTATCTTGTGCCCATAACCCACCCCTACAGCATCCACTCCCCCGACTCACAGGGAATGCTCCGTCTCTTCCATGTGGACGGGGCGTCTCACAACCTCCCTGTGGTCGTGACCGATGGGCAGCTCCAAGCATATCAGCATGGTGGAAACGTGCTGGTGCAAACAGACTTCGGCCTCACTGTGAGCTATGACCTGGTTTACCACGCCAGAGTCACCATCCCAGGGAACTACCAGGGCCAGACGTGCGGCCTGTGCGGGAACCACAACGGGCGTTGGGACGACGAGTTCCTGCTCCCCGATGGAAGGGCGGCCCCTAACGTGGCAGCGTTCAGTTCTGCCCGGAAAGTCCCGATCCCGGGGGTGGCCTGTGAGGATGGATGCACCAGGAACAGCTGTCTGGTCTGCAAGGAGATGAAGAAGGACTTCTTCAAACAGCGCAAATACTGCGGGTTGCTCACGGTGCCCGATGGCCCCTTCGCCACCTGCCACAGCACAGTCAGCCCCACTGTGTATTTCAACAGCTGTCTGTATGATCTGTGCCTGGGCAATGGGGACTCCCAGGTCCTGTGCCAGAGCATCCACAGCTACGTGACAGCCTGCCAGGAGTTCCGGGTCACCGTCCAGCCCTGGAGGAGCACCTCCTTCTGCAGTAAGTGCCGTGATGCTGGTGTAGCACAAGGGCCTGTCCCACTCGCTCCCCTCCCTCTGCAGGTATCTAGGTATCTCATTCCAGGCCGCTGGGCTTCTTGAGAGACTCCTTTGGGTGGGAACCAACAACTTCATGTTCCGTTATAAAGGTGACCTGATCCTCTCGTCCCTGTTAGATTCTCCTCTCCTTCATGTCTGTCCCTCTAAGGTGTGGGGTGAGATCTCTCCAGCCATCAATTACTTCTCTCTCTGCTTTAGCTCTGAGCTGCCCGGCCAACAGTCACTACAAGCTGTGCGCCGACCTCTGCACCACCACCTGTGCCAGGATCACCGATGCCAGGAAGTGCCCAGACACCGGCGCCGAAGGCTGCCAGTGTGATGATGGCTTCCTCTTTGATGGCCAGGGCTGCGTGCCTCTGCAGATCTGAGGGTGCTTCAAAAAGGGGATATATTACAAGGTACTGCCCCCTGCTGGGGTATTAAATCCTATCCGTTCGCTTCCTCCATGCCCTGCTCTCATCAGCCATGTTGGATCAGACCGTTGTCACTTGCCAATGGCAATACATGAATCTCTGTAGAAAGGCGAAAGGCACTAATGGTGCAAGGCTTGTTCCATGAACCGTGTCCCTGCAAGGGCAGTGGAGTCTAGGGGTTGGAGCAGGGAGCTGGGAGTCAGGACTCTTCAGTTCTCTCCCCAGCCCTGGGAAGGCAGTCATGCTGTTATACTTAGAAAATGAAAACCAGCAGGATCTTATTCAGGGAATAAGGCAATAGTAGGGGATGTAACATTACAGTAGTTGTGGGGGACCATCCGGAAAATATGTCATACCAATGGTGAGCTGTTATCTGTCTCTCTGCAGTGGCAATTCTTAACATATCCCTGTTTGTATTCATAATATGGATGGTTCGGTTTCCCACATTCCCTTTTGTTTGTTCTAGGAACTGTGTTACCTCTTTACCTTTTAATAGGTGATTGGTGAATTCCTGCCATTCAATATCAAGATTGACAGAGAATTCAGCTAAATCAGTGCTCACAGTAAGATGAGATTTTTCTGGCTGTGGTAGATAGTAAGTGTGATTATTAACTAACATGGCCCCCTCCCCACAGGAGCTGCACCCCAATGGCTCTAACCGACATGGCTTTCCCCCCCCCCCCCCCCCGCAAGAGTTGCTCACTAACAGCTCCAACCAACACAGCCCCGTCCCCCACAGGAGCCGCTCCCTAACGGCTCTAACCAGCGTGGCCCCCTCCCCCACAGGAGCCGCTCGATAACGGCTCCAACCGACGCAGCCCCCTCCCCCACAGGAGCTGCTCCCTAACGGCTCCAATGGACGCAGCTCCCTCCCCCACAGGGGCCGCTCCCTAATGGCTCTAACCAATGCAGCCCCCTCTCCCTCAGGAGCTGTTCCCTAATGGCTCCAGCTGACACAGGCCCAGCATTGCCAGTCTTGTGTTTTTTTCACAAGTGCCGGGGTTTTGCCGGGGGGCTGGGGCTTGTCTGGTGATGGCGCGAGAAGCTCCAGGCCCCTGGTGAAGTCCAGCCCCGCTGGGAGCCAGCAAAGTCGCTCCTCTCCGCTCACCGCTCTGATTGGGGGAGCAAAGAGTCCAGCTGCCCAGGGTGGTGCCGCTCCCTCCCTTCCCCTGTCCCATGAGCAACGGGATGGGACAGCTCCTATGCTCCTCCCCCACCCACAGCACCCACCCTGGGAAGGGGCAAATGGGGGTGAGGAGCCCCAGGAGCTGCTCCCAACCCATTGCAGGCCTCCCTGGGACGGGAGGGAGAGGGGTGAAAAATCCCAGGAGGAGCAGAGGAGAGGCTGTGGGGGGCTGAGTTGAGCAGGTGGGAGTCTGGGATTGCTGGGGCGGAGGCTGGGGCTGAACTGACGGGGGATTGATGGAGGTGGGGGCTGTACTGCTGGGGTGGAGAATGGGGAGCTGAACTGGGGGTGTTGGACTGATGGGGATGTGGGCTGGGGTGGGGTGGGGGGGCTGGACCGATGGAGGGTGGGCAATGGGGGGTTACTGAGGTGGCTGAACTGATGGGGGGAATGGGTGCAGAGAGAATAGAAGGGGGAACTGGGGGACAGGATTAATTACTGCACAGGGGACAGGCAAATGTGGGGGTGACAGCTCCTGCAACAGGGACCAAAATCCCCTTCCCTTAGGAGAGTGGGCAACATGAATTGTCACAGACACGCACTGAGGTGGGCGGGAGAGTTCTAACATCAAAAGACAGGCCGCAATTCACAGTGCAGTCCTTTTAAAAGAAGCTCTTTATTTCTTGGGGCCGATTTCATGAGATTTAGGGTCTGACTCACAATTTTTGATCTCTTGAGATTGGCAATACCATAGACCCCTCCCCCACAGGGGTGGCTCCCTAAAGGCTCTAACCAGAGCCGTCCCCCTCCCCCATGGTTGGCCTCACCAATTCCTAGTCTTAGTCCTTTTGAAATCCCAATGAAATAGTTTTTCTTCAGTATTTGCCAATTTGTGACAATCAAAAGGCTTTGAAGAGATGGTCCAATTTCAATGATGTTCTGATGGAAACCATGCAAATTCCAAAACCCACCTGGTTTTCTCCCAGCTTGCTGACCTGGCTCTTTGGCATCTTGCCAGCAGGATTGCCTCAGAGCCGGGTCTCCATTTCCCTTCAGAGAAAATTTTGCAATTGATTAGATTTATTCTAAATTGGGACGGAACCAATTTTCGAAATATTGAAATCCTCCACCATAAAGAATTACTTTTCTCCAGCCAGTTCTATCTAACATGATGCTATAAACTATTTCTGGCTCCGATTTGGGACCAGATTCACTGAAAATTTTGGATGGGGCCCATTGCTAATCTGAGCAGAGGTCAGAATGAAATGTAAATGACTAGTGCCGTCGATTGTGACCTTTGCCCTTTCTTTCTCACCATGAAGGTGAATAACACCAGGGCCCACTTACCCATCTCCCTCAACAATGGGGCCCTTCGGCTCTATCAGAGCGACACCTCCCTCGTCCTCCACACCAACTTCAACCTCAGAGTGTCCTACGACTGGAACAAACACCTGAGGATCACCGTCCCTAATGACTTCTCTGAGAGCCTGTGCGGTCTGTGCAGCAATTATAATGGGGACCCTTCCGATGACTTCTGGACCCCAGCCGAGGATCAGGATCCCAGTGCCATACTCCAGGAGCAAAACTGGGAAGTGGAAGATGAGGATCAGTTTTGCTGGCACAATTGCATTGGAGGTTGCAGACCCTGTGCCCCCAGCATAGCCAGAAAGTACAAGGAGGAGGCCTCGTGCGGCCTGATAACCAAGGTCTCAGATGGGCCCTTCAGCCAGTGCCACATCAAGGTGGATCCTACAGTCTACTTGGACAACTGCATGTACGATCTGTGCCACAACGACGACTACAGGAAGGCCCTGTGTGAGGTCCTGAAGGCCTACGTGGACGCCTGCCAGCTGGAGGGGGTCAGGATTGGAGAATGGAGGCAGCTGGCCAGATGCCGTGAGTACAGATTTGAATGCCAACATTATATAAACGGGTCTGGGGGTCAGCACTCCTGCATTCTATTCTTCTCCTTAGGAGGGAGTGTGGCCTAGTGCTTTGAGCAGTGGTTGGGATATGAGGACTCTTGGTTGTACTGTACCTACAGTATCTCTGCCTGTCTGTCTATGGTATTTCTAAGGTGGCTCTCACTGTGAATATATAACATCTGCCGATGACACATGGGAGTCTGAGATAAGTTGATGCCAATTTTTAAGTCAATCATCCCTTTATGGGCCTGATCCTTTAGGGTGCCAGGCACCTCCTGCAATGTGATGAGCATCATTGACTCTTCTTGAGGTGAGTGGGATTGGAGAGCTCTCTGTGCCCCATTAGAGATGTCCCTTTCTGTCTATTTTAAATTCTGCTTTTTCATGGAGAGAACTTGCTGCTAAATCTGTGGGTCCTTCACTCTCCAGCCATGGAGTGCCCCCTGGAGAACAGCCAGTACCAGCTCTGTGGAACAGCCTGCCCAGCCACGTGTGTGGACCAGTCAGTCCCCAGCAGCTGCCAAGACCCCTGCATGGAAAGCTGCCAGTGTAAGGATGGTTTTGTGCTGAGCCAGGGCAAATGCATCCCACAGGGCAACTGTGGGTGCCAGTTTAAAGGGTGCCCCATGCCCCCAATGAGAGCTTCTGGATCGAAGAGGCATGTGGGACATGGTGCATGTGCAATGCAGCCACTAGACAAGTCGAATGTGTGGGTGCTACATGCAAACATTCAGAGAGATGCGGGCTAGTGAATGGCGTACGGGGCTGTTACCCTTCCAGCTATGCCATCTGCTCTGTGACAAGGAATCTGTGCTATGCCACCTTTGATGGACAGAGATACGACTTCCAAGGGCACGTGACACTACCAGCTCACGGCTCTGTGCGAGAAGGCAGAGGGACTGGTGGACTTTAAAGTCTACTTCCAGGAGAACAATACCGCTCCTGTACAGATCAAGGTTTATCAGATTAACCTCAGGGTCAGCAATCAATTCCCTGGGAAAGTCCTGGTGAGTTTCTCAAATTGTCTCTAATCTCTCTAAAACATTTGTGGAAAGTCACCTGTGTGATCCAGAAAAGTTGCAGACAGCGCATGGAAGGATTTTGAAATATAGGGTGAATTGTAACCACATTCTTCTATAAACAGGGAGCCAATGGAGATATTTAAGGACTGAGGTGATGTGGTTACACTTCAGATGTGTGAGAAGGTGTCTGAATCATAGGACTGGAAAGTACCTCGAGAGGTCATGTCATAACTATAAAGGGAAGGGTGACAGCCATACTGTGTACAGTACTAAAGTCCCTCCTGGTCAGAGACTCTAAAATCCTTTTACCTGTAAAGGGTTAAGAAGCTCGGGTAACCTGGCTGACACCTGACCCAGAGGACCAATAAGGGGACAAGATACTTTCAAATCTTGGGGGGGGAAAGGCTTTTGTGTGTGTCCTTTGTTTAAGGGGTTGTTCGCTCTTGGGACTGAGAGGGACCAGACATCAATCCAGGTTCTCCCCATCTTTCTAAACAAGTCTCTCTTATTTCAAATTGTAAGTAAAAGCCAGGCAAGGCGTCTTAGATTTACTTTGTTTTCTCAACTTGTAAATGTACCTTTTACCAGAGTGCTTATCTTGTTTGCTATACTTTGAACCTAAGACAGAGGGGATTCCTCTGAGCTCTTTAAGTTTGATTACCCTGTAAAGTTATTTTCCATACTGATTTTGCAGAGATGATTTTTACCTTTTGCTTTAATTAAAAGCCTTCTTTTTAAGAACCTGATTGATTTCTCCTTGTTTTAAGATCCAAAGGGGGTTTGGATCTGTATTCACCAGGAGTTGGTGGAAGGAAGGAGGGGGGAAGGGTCAATCTCTCCTTGTTTAAGATCCAAGCAGTTTGGATCTGTATTCACCAGGGAATTGGTGAAAGGTTTCTCAAGGCTTCCCAGGGAGGGAATCCATCGAGAATGGTGGCAGCGGGACCAGAGCTAAGCTGGTAGATAAGCTTAGCAGTTTTCATGCAGGCCCCTACATTTGTACCCTAAAGTTCAAAGTAGGGATACAGCCTTGACATGGTGGCACAGCGGTGGGATCGTTTTAAACCCAAAAGCCAGTAAGAGATTTTTTTTTCCTTCTAGCTGCTTGGAGAGCAGAGCTGAAGGTAGATGCATATCTTATCTCTCCTTGCCTGAAGGCAGAGGTGTTAAGTTTTTTTAACAAGGTCCTTTGTTAAGAGAAGGGTTCAATGAATGAGCAAACAACTGGTAAAGATAATTTACAAGCTGAATTGTGTTTTTTTTCTTTTTACATCCTCGGGAGTAGCTTGTTAGAAAGTCTCTGTTAACTCAGCAGCACTCAGCAGGAGCCTGAGCTAAATACATCCCAGTTTCAGTCAACTGCAGAGGGGTGTGGCCCAGCACAGAAAACCAGGAAAATGACTACCAGTGAAGCAGCTAGCAAACTAGAACTGGCCAGACTAGAAGCAGAAGAAAATGAGAAAAAACATCAGAGACTACTTCAAATTAAAAAACTTGAACAGGAGGCCCATAAAAGAGAGATGGAACTGGAAGCAGCAAGGACTAGGCAGGGTGCATCAGACCATCCTAACAACTCCTCTCCAGGTACCACTTCCCATCCCAGGAAATTCCCCACCTACAAGGCAGGCGATGATACTGAGGGCTTCTTAGAAAATTTTGAAAGGGCCTGCCTTGGATACAACATCCCTCCAACCCAGTACATGGTAGAGCTGAGGCCGCAGCTCAGTGGACCCTTAGCAGAGGTGGCGGCTGAAATGCCTAAGGAACACATGAACAGTTATGAACTTTTTAAAAACAAGGCCAGAATCAGAATGGGGCTAACACCTGAGCATGCCCGTCGGCGGTTCAGAGCCCTAAGGTGGAAACCTGATGTGTCATTTACCCGACATGCCTACCACATTGGGAAAAATTGGGATGCCTGGATATCAGGAGCAAATGTTAAATCTACGGAAGAGTTGCCCTTCCTATTGCAAATGGAGCAGTTTTTAGAGGGTGTTCCTGAGGAAATAGAAAGGTACATCCTAGATGGGAAGCCCAAAACTGTAACCGAGGCGGGGGAGATTGGAGCCAAATGGGTGGAGGTGACAGAAAAGAAAAAAGCTAGTAGCAGTTGGAGCGAATATCAGAAGGGGCAAGCCGAAACAAAACCTTATCACCGGGGACAACCCAAGGCCCCACCCACATCCCAAGGGAAACCCCAGACGCCTTCTCACCCCACCACACCAGTCTCCAGCAACCAACATCGCCCCGGTGATACCTTAGCAGGGCGATGTTTTAAATGTAATGAACTGGGGCACATAAAGGCTCACTGCCCCAAGAACCCCAACCGATTACAGTTCATTACACCCCAATCACACCAAAGAAACCCAGACCCAGATGCCTCTCTCATACCCTCGGAGCGAAGGGAAACCTTGAGAGTGGGCGGAAAGAAGGTTATCGCTTGGAGGGACACTGGGGCACAAGTGTCAACTATTCACCAATCCCTAGTGGACCCCAAACTCATCAACCCGGAGGCTACAGTGACAATTCAACCCTTCGTGTCACAGTCTATAACCTTGCCTACAGCCAAGTTGCATGTCCAGTACAAGGGCTGGTCAGG
The DNA here is from genome assembly GCF_028017835.1 of Emys orbicularis. Lineage (NCBI taxonomy): Eukaryota > Metazoa > Chordata > Testudines > Emydidae > Emys > Emys orbicularis. The sequence goes on from NC_088702.1 coordinate 15,227,618, forward strand.
AATGTGGACTTTTGCAGTCTATGACAATTATCCCATTCCCATGCTACTGGGGGAAGACTTGGCTAACCATGTGAAGCTAGCCAAGAGGGTGGGAATAGTCACCCGCAGCCAGGCTAAGCAAGCTTTCTCCCCCATCCCTGTTCCTGAGCCGTCCACCAGGACCCCGTCTGTGTTACCGGAGACCCAACCACAGGTGGTGGAACCGGATCCCCTGCCAACGACTGCAACAGCCGTAGTGGATCCAATCCCAGAGACCCAGCCAAAGCCAGTCCCAGAACCGGAACTGGCAACGCAACCAGCACCAGAACCATTGCCAGCACTGAGTCCAGCGCTTGCAACCCCGTCTACAACTCCAATGCCAGAGGACACCAGCGAGCCTAAACTGGCGGAAGCAGCAGATAACCCTACCCAAGAGGCTCAGCCAGAGACTGAAATACCACATAGTGCACCAGCGGACAGCGGTTCACAGTCAATGGAAAAAGCCCCAGCACCTACATCGCTTCCAGAGGGACCAAGCCCCAGTCCACAGTCCAAGGAGGAACTGATGTCTCCAGCATCAAGGGAACAGTTCCAGGCCGAGCAGGAAGCAGATGACAGCCTTCAGAAAGCTTGGGCGGCGGCACGGAGCACCCCACCGCCTCTCAGCTCTTCTAACCGATCCCGGTTTGTTGTAGAACAAGGACTTTTATACAAGGAGACTCTTTCTGGTGGGCACCAGGAAGACTGGCATCCTCAAAGACAGTTGGTAGTTCCCACTAAGTATCGGGTAAAGCTCTTAAGCTTAGCCCATGATCATCCCAGTGGCCATTCTGGGGTGAACAGAACCAAAGACCGGTTGGGGAAGTCCTTCCACTGGGAGGGAATGGGCAAGGACGTTGCTAATTATGTCCGGTCTTGTGAGGTGTGCCAACGAGTGGGAAAGCCCCAAGACCAGGTTAAAGCCCCTCTCCAGCCACTACCCATAATTGAGGTCCCATTTCAGCGAGTAGCTGTGGATATTCTGGGTCCTTTCCCAAAGAAGACACCCAGAGGAAAGCAGTACGTACTGACTTTCATGGATTTTGCTACCCGATGGCCGGAAGCTGTACCCTTAAGCAACACCAAGACTAAAAGTGTGTGCCAGGCATTAGCAGACATTTTTGCCAGGGTAGGGTGGCCCTCCGACATACTTACAGATTCGGGAACTAATTTCCTGGCAGGGAACATGAAAAACCTGTGGAAAGCTCATGGGGTGAATCACTTGGTTGCCACCCCTCATCACCATCAAACCAATGGTCTGGTGGAGAGGTTTAATGGAACTTTGGGGGCCATGATACGTAAATTCGTAAATGAACACTCCAATGATTGGGACCTAGTGTTGCAGCAGTTGCTTTTTGCCTACAGGGCTGTACCACATCCCAGTTTAGGGTTTTCACCATTTGAACTTGTGTATGGCCGCGAGGTTAAGGGGCCATTACAGTTGGTGAAGCAGCAATGGGAGGGGTTTACGCCTTCTCCAGGAACTAACATTCTAGACTTTGTAAGCAACCTACAAAACACCCTCCGACACTCTTTAGCCCTTGCTAAAGAAAACCTAAAGGATGCTCAGGAAGAGCAAAAGGCCTGGTATGATAAACATTCCAGAGAACGGTCCTTCAAAGTAGGAGACCAAGTCATGGTCTTAAAGGCGCTCCAGGCCCATAAAATGGAAGCGTCGTGGGAAGGACCATTCACGGTCCAGGAGCGCCTAGGAGCTGTTAACTATCTCATAGCCTCCCCCACCTCCAACATAAAGCCTAAGGTATACCATGTTAATTCTCTTAAGCCCTTTTATTCTAGAGAATTAAACGTTTGCCAGTTTACAGCCCAGGAAACTGATGACGCGGAGTGGCCTGCAGGTGTCTACTATGAAGGAAAAAGGAATGGTGGCGTGGAAGAGGTGAACCTCTCCACGACTCTGGGACGTCTGCAGCGACAGCAGATAAAGGAGCTGTGCACAAGCTTTGCACCGATTTTCTCAGCCACTCCAGGACGGACCGAACGGGCATACCACTCCATTGACACAGGTAATGCTCACCCAATTAGAACCCCACCCTACCGGGAGTCACCTCATGCCCAAGCGGCTATACAAAGGGAGATCCAGGACATGCTACAGATGGGTATAATCCGCCCCTCTACCAGTGCATGGGCATCTCCAGTGGTTCTAGTTCCCAACCCAGATGGGGAAATACGCTTTTGCGTGGACTACCGTAAGCTAAATGCTGTAACTCGTCCTGACAACTATCCAATGCCACGCACAGATGAGCTATTGGAAAAATTGGGACATGCCCAATTCATCTCTACTTTAGACTTAACCAAAGGGTACTGGCAAGTACCACTAGATGAACCCGCTAAGGAAAGGTCAGCCTTCGTCACCCAGGCAGGGGTGTATGAATTCAATGTACTCCCTTTCGGGTTGCGAAATGCACCCGCCACCTTCCAAAGACTTGTAGATGGTCTCCTAGCAGGATTGGGAGAATCTGCAGTTGCCTACCTCGATGATGTGGCCATTTTTTCTGATTCATGGACAGAACACCTGGAGCACCTGAAAAAAGTCTTCGAGCGCATCCGGCAGGCAGGACTAACTGTTAAGGCTAAAAAGTGTCAAATAGGCCAAAACAGAGTGACGTACTTGGGGCACCAGGTGGGTCAAGGAACTATAAATCCCCTACAGGCCAAAGTGGATGCTATCCAAAAGTGGCCAGTTCCAAAGTCAAAGAAACAGGTCCAATCCTTCTTAGGCTTGGCCGGATATTATAGGCGATTTGTACCACACTACAGCCAAATCGCCGCCCCGCTGACAGACCTAACCAGAAAGAAACAGCCAAATGCAGTTCAGTGGACTGATAAGTGTCAAAAGGCCTTTAACCAGCTTAAGGCAACACTCATGTCTGACCCTGTGCTAAGGGCCCCAGACTTTGACAAACCGTTCCTAGTAACCACAGATGCTTCCGAGCGAGGCGTGGGAGCAGTTTTAATGCAGGAAGGACCAGATCAAGAATTCCATCCTGTCGTGTTTCTCAGCAAGAAACTGTCTGAGAGGGAAAGCCACTGGTCAATCAGCGAAAAGGAATGCTACGCCATTGTGTACGCGCTGGAAAAGCTACGCCCATATGTTTGGGGACGGCGCTTCCAACTACAAACAGACCATGCTGCGCTACAGTGGCTTCATACCGCCAAGGGGAATAACAAAAAACTTCTTCGGTGGAGTTTAGCTCTCCAAGATTTTGATTTTGAAATACAACACATTTCGGGAGCTTCTAACAAAGTGGCTGATGCACTCTCCCGGGAAAGTTTCCCAGAGTTAACTGGTTAACAATTGTTCTTGTAATGAAACATATTGTTAGTTTTTATATAATCAGTAGTATGTCTAAAGGTACATGTGTCTTGTTAACTCTGTTTTCTCCTAGAACTCCAGGAAGAAATCACAGCCAGTGTGGAACCGAACGTCCAACACTATCTGTGATTTGGGGGGCGTGTCATAACTATAAAGGGAAGGGTGACAGCCATACTGTGTACAGTACTAAAGTCCCTCCTGGTCAGAAACTCTAAAATCCTTTTACCTGTAAAGGGTTAAGAAGCTCGGGTAACCTGGCTGACACCTGACCCAGAGGACCAATAAGGGGACAAGATACTTTCAAATCTTGGGGGGGGGAAAGGCTTTTGTGTGTGTCCTTTGTTTAAGGGGTTGTTCGCTCTTGGGACTGAGAGGGACCAGACATCAATCCAGGTTCTCCCCATCTTTCTAAACAAGTCTCTCTTATTTCAAATTGTAAGTAAAAGCCAGGCAAGGCATCTTAGATTTACTTTGTTTTCTCAACTTGTAAATGTACCTTTTACCAGAGTGCTTATCTTGTTTGCTATACTTTGAACCTAAGACAGAGGGGATTCCTCTGAGCTCTTTAAGTTTGATTACCCTGTAAAGTTATTTTCCATACTGATTTTGCAGAGATGATTTTTACCTTTTGCTTTAATTAAAAGCCTTCTTTTTAAGAACCTGATTGATTTCTCCTTGTTTTAAGATCCAAAGGGGGTTTGGATCTGTATTCACCAGGAGTTGGTGAAAGGAAGGAGGGGGGAAGGGTCAATCTCTCCTTGTTTAAGATCCAAGCAGTTTGGATCTGTATTCACCAGGGAATTGGTGAAAGGTTTCTCAAGGCTTCCCAGGGAGGGAATCCATCGAGAATGGTGGCAGCGGGACCAGAGCTAAGCTGGTAGATAAGCTTAGCAGTTTTCATGCAGGCCCCTACATTTGTACCCTAAAGTTCAAAGTAGGGATACAGCCTTGACAGGTCATTAGTCAAGTTCCATGCAATCATGGCAAGATTAAGTATTACCTAGACCACTCCTGACAGGTCGTTGTGTAACCTGCTCTTAAAAATCTCCAATGATGGATATTCCACAACCTCCCTAAGCAATTTATTCTAGTGATTAACTACCCGGACAGTTAGGAAGTTTTTCCTAACGTCCAAACTAAACCTCCCTTGCTGCAATTTAAGCCCACGGCTTTTTGTCCTATCCTCAGAGATTAAGGAGAAAATTTGTTCACCCTCCTCCTTGAAACAACCTTTTATGTACTTGAAAACTGTTATCATGTCCCCTCTCAGTCTTCTCTTCTCCAGACTAAACAAACCCATTTTTTCAATCTTTCCTCATAGGTCATGTTTTCTAGATCTTTAATCATGTTTGTTGCTCTTCTCTGGACTTTCTCCAATTTGACCACATCTTTCCTGAAATGTGGCACCCAGAACTGGACAAAATATTCCAATTGAGTCCTAATCAGTGCAGAGTAGAGCAGAAGAATTACTTCTTGTGCCTTGCTTAAAACACTCCTGCTAATAGCAACAGTGTTACACTGTTCAATCATATTTAGCTTGTGATCCATTATGACCTCCAAAACCCTTTCTGCAGTACTCCTTCCTAGGCAGTCATTTCCATCTTCTATGTGTGCAACTGATGGTTCTTTCCTAAGTGGAGCACTTTGCATTTGTTACTCCTGGGGAAATTCTCGCATAATTTTGTATTTACCCACATAAAAAACATTTTCCTAAGAAGTGCTGCAGTTCTGCCTTTTTCCCACCAGAGGCCGCTGTGATACCAGAACAGCCAGCTGCTTTATGCCTGCTGTTATAGTGCCACAGCGGCCTCTGGTGTGCAAAAGTCAGAATTGCAGCACTTCTGAGGCAAAATGTATTTTATGCGGGAAAATACTAAATTCTATGGCGAGTGATGCAGAATTCCCCCATGAGCAGCACCTTGCCCGTGGAGCCAGTTTAGGACAGAGTGGGGCACACAGGGCTGCTGGGGGGTCACAGACTGGGATTCAGAATGACTTGTAGGGAGGACAGACTGGCACATGGGCTCAGGAGCTAGTTGGGTGACAGCGTTGAGCCTGGGGACGGGGGAGGGAGGCTGCAGAGACCCGTGGGGATGAGGGGTTTGGGGATGGGGCAGATGTGCCTGACTGAATGGGAGAGGCTTGGGGTCATCCAGAGTCTGCATGGGGGAGGCTTCCCAATACCCTAACAATCCCACCCCCCATGAAGAAAAACCTCCCACCCACACCCAACACTCTCCAGTTTCACTCCTAGGTTCCTTCTCTCTCCCTGAGGTCCTCCGTTACCCCTGACTCCCCAAGCCTTTGCCCTGCTTCTGACAGGTGCAGGAATTACAGTTCTGTATTGTAATATAAATGAATTACACAAAGTTCTGTTTCAGAGTAGCAGCCGTGTTAGTCTGTATCCGCAAAAAGAACAGGAGTACTTGTGGCACCTTAGAGACTAACAAATTTATTAGAGCATAAGCTTTCGTGGGCTACAACCCACTGCATCCGAAGAAGTGGGTTGTAGCCCACGAAAGCTTATGCTCTAATAAATTTGTTAGTCTCTAAGGTGCCACAAGTACTCCTGTTCTTTTTACAAAGTTCTGTATGAATATGCCTAGTAAGGAATCTGTCAAAAACAACTTTGCCAGAATCTTTTCTTTTTTTTCTTCTTCTTTTTTTTTTGGTCTATACATACTGACAGATATCTTGAAATAAATTACCAAAATAATTGAAACTGGCATGATTATATTGTGTTATTTTGACAAATAAGATATGCAGAATTTTGCAGAATTTTCAAACATTGTGGGCAGAATTTTTTATTTTTTGGCGCAGAATTCCTCCGGGTGTAATTTGTCCTTATTGAATTTTATCTTATTTACTTCAGACCATTTCTCCAGTTTGTCCAGATCATTTTGAATTTTAATCCTATCCTCCAAAGCACTTTCAATCCCTCCCAATTTGGTATCGTCCACAAACTTTATAAGTGTCCTCTCTATGCCATTATGTAAATCACTGATGAAGATATTGAATAGAACTAGATCCTTGCAGCCAAAACTGATCCTTGATATGCTCTTCCAGCTTGACTGTGATCCACTGATAACTATTCTCTGGGAACAGTTTTCCAACCAGTTATGCACCCACCTTATAGTAGCTCCATCTAGGTAGTATTTTCCTAGTTTGTTTATGAGAAGGTCACGCAAGACAGTATCAAAAGCCTTACTAAATTCAAGATATACCACATCTACCTCTTCCCTCCCATCCACAAGTGTCCACACTGTCAGAGTGTGCTCTCACCCCCAATGGGGCACCTCCTTGTGGCTGCAGCTTGGAATTAGCTCTGCCTTTCTGAAGCCCCTGCCTGCGAGTGCTGACTGTATGACACTCTCTCTACCTGAACTCGATGGCTCCCTCCTGGTGGCTTGGCCCTCTGGCTAGGTCACTGTAGTTTCTCCTTTCTGGGAGGTTTGTGTACCGAGTGTCACCAACTGCCCCAGGCAGTCTTCCAATTCACTGCCCCTCTATGGTGCCACATCCCCAGTGGCTGGTAGGGGAACGTGGGCTCACCCTCATCTTTGGGTTCCAGCCCAGGGACCCTAAAACCAGCAGCTAAGGTCTACCCTGTCCCATGCCTTGTTTCTGTTTCCTTGGATTGCTTCCTATGTTGCCTCTATCAGTCTCCTTCTCTACCCTTCTCCGGCTACACCCTTCCCTCCTGGCCAAGACCCCCTCACCTCTCCCTAGCCTCAGAGAGTGACTGCAGACCTCCTCCCTGCAGCCCCCTTCTGCCCTAAGCTACCTTGCTTTATACCAACCCCACCTGTTCCTGTTCAGCTTCACTCTTTAATTAGTTCTCATTGCTCCCTGGCTCCTCCTCCAGGTGCATCTTAGGTGATTAATTGGCCTGTCTAGCCACCTTAACCCTTTCAGGGGCAGGTGTGGGGTGAGCACTCCCTCACAGTGTCAATAGCATCCAGCAGAGGTGGGAACCTGGGGAGCTGGGGCTCAAGTAGGACAGAGAGGAGGGACCTGCAATAGCTAATGCCAGGGGAAATTCAAGTCTGGTTAGAGCTGGGATTCAGGCAAGCTGTAGGGAAGGAAGCAGGCCGGACTGGATGATTATTTGAACAGAGGTGGCTTATTATTGTAATCATGGGCCAGAGTTCTGTGCTGGTGTGAGAGGTTCCACCAGAGGTGAGCAATGTTTCATATCCCATGTGTCTTGCTTTAACAGGTGAACACTTTCCTGATGAATCTTCCCTTGAACCTCATTGATTAAAAAATCACTGTGTATACGAACACAGCAGACAGAGACAGACACACACCTTGTTTGTGGGAGAGAGAGAGAGAGATGCACACTGCCCCTTTAAGTAAGCTGACCCACTCTTAAGTGCATTGTCTTTTTAAGTGGATCAGGAAGTTGAGACAGCAGTTGCTGCCCCAAGCACTCTCTGTCTCTCTCCACCGGTGTCACCTCCCTGCTCTATATGGAGAAGGGGTAAGCAGGGTGCAGGAGCAGGGGGACACCCTGACATTATTAACAGGTGTGTTGTGAGCAAGACACGAGAAGTCATTCTTCCGCTCTACTCTGCTCTGGTTAGGCCTCAGCTGGAGTATTGTGTCCAGTTCTGGGCACCACATTTCAAGAAAGATGTGGAGAAATTGGAAAGGGTCCAGCGAAGAGCAACAAGAATGATTAAAGGTCTTGAGAACATGACCTATGAAGGAAGGCTGAAAGAATTGGGTTTGTTTAGTTTGGAAAAGAGAAGACTGAGAGGGGACATGATAGCAGTTTTCAGGTATCTAAAAGGGTGTCATAAGGAGGAGGGAGAAAACTGGTTCACCTTAGCCTCTAAGGATAGAACAAGAAGCAATGGGCTTAAACTGCAGCAAGGGAGGTCTAGGTTGGACATTAGGAAAAAGTTCCTAACTGTCAGGGTGGTTAAATACTGGAATAAATTGCCTAGGGAGGTTGTGGAATCTCCATCTCTGAAGATATTTAAGAGTAGGTTAGATAAATGTCTATCAGGGATGGTCTAGACAGTATTTGGTCCTGCCATGCGGGCAGGGGACTGGACTCGATGACCTCTCGAGGTCCCTTCCAGTCCTAGAATCTATGAATCTATGAATTAGCCCCCCCGCAAAGCAAGCAGGAGTCTCTGGGAGCAGTTCCAAGGCATAGGGCAGGAGCAGCACATGGCAGTGGGGGAAGGGACAGTTGAACTGCTGGCAATTGATAGCCTGCAACTGATAGCCTGCTGGGCGGCTGCAGCACAGGGACCTTAGGGGAGTAGGGAGCTGATAGGGGGGCTGCTGGTCCACCCCGGTTCCAAGCCCCCACCAGCTAGCTGCAACGGGCTGCTCTTCCTGCAAGCAGAGGACAAAGCAGGCAGCTGCCAAAGGGGAGCATTGCACAACTTTAAATAAGCATGTTCCCTAATTGATCAGCAACGTTAACCGGGACAAGGGAGGTCTAAGTTGGACATTAGGAAAAAGTTCCTAACTGTCAGGGTGGTTAAACACTGGAATAGATTGCCTAGGGAGGTTGTGGAATCTCCATCTCTGGAGATATTTAAGAGTAGGTTAGATAAGTGTCTATCAGGGATGGTCTAGACAGTATTTTGTCCTGCCATGTGGGCAGGGGACTGGACTCGATGACCTCGCGAGGTCCCTTCCAGTCCTAGAATCTATAAATCTATGACAGTTCTATTACGAGATAAATAAAAAGTGTTGCATATAAATAAAAAGGTGATACATTTAATGTTTGATATTTAATAGGCTATTTATCAGTATTAATTCTCACTGTGCCGCAGTTTATCCATCTTTAAAATGGAGAGAATACCTGTCTGCTCCACACCGTTTTTTGTGACTAGACTAAATGAACATCTGTACTTACTTTCCTGCACAGAAAGAAGCAGAATCATCTATTACATGACCTTGGTTCTGGCAGATAAGGCTCTTTACCAGCCACTGCTTGCAGAAGCTGTGGGCACAAATTAGGCCAAGCACTTGTGGAAATAACAGCTCCCAACACACCAGACAACTGAACCCTTTGAGGAAAAACCCCTCCTAAGAATCCAGCCATGACAATCCATCTCCTTCACCATCCAAGTTCTGGAACACTCCTGAAACCTCTGGGACAGCAGCTCCATGGCAATAATTTCTACTTCAACAGTTTCCTTGTAATCACTGCAGAACCATGCACCTCTGGCTTTCAGAACAGCTAAGGCAGGGCACTAAATGTTTAGCTGGGCTCACGTCTTTGATCACACCCATCATGTTTGGCAATCTCATATGTGGTGCTTTCTGGCAAGAATGTAGAAATCACATCAGATACAAATTAAGACCCACAGCAGCAGAGACCAATGCTTAATTGTATGTTTTAAAAAAGCCAAAAGAGAGACACTCTTGCTACAGCATTTCATGTAGCATACCACACTAAGGGAATTAGAGTGAATGACAAATGGCCAAAGGAACTTAAGGTAACTAAGCCCTTTTGTACATAGTAGTATTACATATCTACGTAGTATGTGCTAAGTAAAGTTTGAGATATCACATCCATGGAGCAGTTTTCTTTTTAAAAGTAAGATCTGTTAACCTGTAGTCAGTAACACAAAATGTCTTAAGACCCTATCAGTGTTTTTTAGTAGTTAGAGCAGGGGTGTGAAAGTCAAAACTTGAATTCAGTTCCCACCTCTGTCACTGACTTCCCTTACACCACTTACACTCACTCCACCAAAATGAGATTAATAATAATTAATTACTTCACAAGGGTGTTCTGTTGTTTTAATTAATGTTTGGCACTTCAATATTTGATGATGAAAGGATCAGAAAGAGTTAATTAGGGTATTGCTTTAATATCTGATATTTAGAGCAACTGTCAGTTTATAACTATAAATGTATTTGTACAATGTATGGCTTGATGAAAAAGATATATAATGCTTTTCTTCAGCAGGTACTTTACTTCAAAAGACAAAGTAGATCATTGAAATTGTTATACCAATAGAATAAAAACCAGCAGGATCTTATTAAGAGGGATAAGGCAAAGATGCCACATTTATTGTAAATATACTGATAAAGCAAAAGATAAAAGTAAACAATGTTGTTTGACTACTTATTTCTTATACACACACACACACACACATACATATATATATATATAGAGAGAGAGAGAGAGAGAGAAAGAGAGAGGTTCATTCACACAATCATTCATTTAAGTTCTGTATAGGTGTTATAGTTACCAGCCTAGAAGTTGCTCATGCCAAGTTACTGGCCAGGTATCTTGGTCATGAGGATGGAGCCGAGTCTGTGTCAGATGCACCTGATGCTCCTGGAGGTTGGCAGAAGCACCAGAGACTCAAAGTCCTCAGTCTTGAGAGTCCATTCTTATAGGATTTAATTCCTATGTTAGTTTATGGGAGCTGTTTCATCCTGCTGTTGCTGACTCAATCAGCAGATGGCACATTCCTGTCCAAAGTGGCACATTCCTGGTGGCTCCACACTGTCCAAAGTTTGTGTTTCTCATCCTTCCAGGTGATGGGGTGGATCCCAGTTTACCCTCAGGGGGTTGTCTGGTGGTCCTACTCGACACATTCTTCGGCCGATGGATACTCCCTTTCTAGGCTGGCACCTCCCTAACCATTCATGTATATCAAGCATTCATCAGCATACATTCCATATCTTAACCATATTTTAATTTACTGTCTCCACCACTTTCAGGGTGTGTGCTAATTCATTTGAGATTCCCGGCCCTTTAATCACAGAGAGTGGGGGTCTGTCCTAGGAGCCGTTGAATGAAGTGAAAGTCACTTAACGGCTTATAGTGTTTGTTTACATTGTATCAATTACTTCAAGAACAAAGTCAATTAACTTGTTTGTAAGTTTTACATAGTAACAAAGTATCTTTCACAGGATAGATATAAGCAATGGTTTCTACAGACAGTAGCTTACAAGTTTTAACAGAAGACCCAAGAGATTTTTGTACTTGGTGAAACTGTTGGATTTTAAAGTGTGGGGGACAAATTATGAGGGGGTCACTGTCACTTGGGGGAATCACTGTTAGTACCTTCTTTAATATCCCTACAAAATATTATCTGTAGTCAGTCCCTGGGGCACAGATGTTAAGCAATTTCTACAAGTCACAGTCAGTCAAAGCAGAACCATAAAAAGAACCCAGATCTCCTGATTCACCTGTTCTATCCTCCGCTCTCTAGCTACCTGTCATGTGATGAACTACACCTTCTGTGATGGACTACTTTTACGGAACCAGGGCTGACTGCAGACAGACACCAGAAATGCCGGCTGTTAGCCAAGCATGGGAAGCAGAACTCGGGATCTTCAGCTCCAAAAATAGGCCTCTGTCACTTGAGCACAAAGAGAATTACCACCAGTTCTCCCTAAACTTGGAGCTTTTATTTATCTTTTTGGGCTAGTCTCTAGAGAGGGCACATACTCATAAACAAATGGGCAGGGCAGGGGCAGGCAGGGATGCACACATATATAACAGCCACTACATCACCCCCTTTTTGTGAGTTAACACCTGGTTGTCATGGCAATTGCACCACAGCCTTCATTGTGACATCCTCTAGCCCAAGCAAAGCTATTGAGGCAATCAACAAAAGTCAGTGCGCAACTTGGCCTCAGAGAGAGACAGTTGGTGCCGTGCTATACTGCAGCAATTTTCAGTTGTTAGTCATTACAAGATTTGGCATTCCGACCTCAGAAGTAAGTGAGTTTTTCCATGTACCCAATATAAGAGAACTGTGTGAGGTTTTTTATGAATGGAGTTGTGGGGCCACAGGGGTTTCAGCCTAGTTCTCAGTGGGCATTAGATAGATTATTCCTGTAACTTTGAACCTAGATGATTCCAAATGAAAACAAAGCTAACAAAGAAAAGCCTGAAATAATCTTAACCTAAATAGGACTTAATCAGTCTCTTAAACAGAGGGATATTCTATGAGATATGGGAACAGTTTTAAGGCCAGTTTCAGCTGCAGAGATCACCTCATTGTTTAATTAATTCCTTTGCCCTATCATTAATGAGATGAGTACCAACCTGAAAAACAGTCCTATCTTCACAAGTCAATAATAATCCTTTGTCTAGCCAGTGATCCTAAATATATATATATAGAGAGAGAGAGAGCACCAATCACCACAACATCTCTCTATCCATCTACCAAAGTAGGGAAGTACTATTTACCTCTCACATAACACAAGAAAAAGGGGTCACCCAATGAAATTAATAGGCAGTAGATTTAAAACAAAATGAAGTACTTCTTCACACAATGCATAGTCAACCTGTGGAATTCATTGCCAAGGGATGTTGTGAAGACCAAAAGTATAACTGGGTTCAAAAAAGAATTAGATACATTCATGGAGGATAGATCCATCAGTCGCTATTAGTCAAGATGGTCAGAGACTCAATCTCCATGCTCCAGGTATCCTAAACCTCTAGTGCTAGAAGCTGGGACTGTACAACAGTAATGTTGAAGTATCAGAGGGGTAGCTGTGTTAGTCTGAATCTGTAAAAAGTAATGTTGAAATTGCCCAGTAATGTTCATTCCTTCTGAAGCATCTGGCACTGGTCACTTTCAGAAGACAAGATACTCCCATTGTCCAATCATCTCTCTTTAAATGCATGGAAGATTTCCCTAATGTCTAATATAAATTTCTCTATTTGTATTCAGTTAAGATCTCAGAACCCATTCGTGGAGGATGGAGTACCTCAGGTCAAGGGTGGATTCTTGGTAAGAAGATAAGAAAAGTTTTACATTGTACACACTGTCACTCTGTACAGAGTGTGTGTGTGTGTGTGGGGGGGGGAGTGACAGGGAAAAAGGTCTGAGTTTGAGCCACATAGTGTAGCCAAAAAGCCTCAGAATACCATGTAGGCCACTGACAGCTTCACACATAATCCTGCAGGCAGCTCTGCTTAGTGTATAGTGTCGCATGTCTCCTTCTGAACCCCCTAACAGTTGAGTGGTTAAATGTCTGGGTTCCTCTCAGAGATCCCTTCCTAAAATAATAGTTTTAGGTGCCTCAAAAACTCATTAAGCCACCCTTTTAAATCAGGTTTCCTGCTCAATGCTGGAGTCAGCAATCCTTTAGCTCCTCTACTGTTCACAGCATTCCTTAAACCCACAGTTCATAAATTGCTTTGGTTATTGGTAAAATACTCTTATTAGGAACTCATTGGGATATTGTCTGTCATTTTACACAGAGGAACAGAATAATAAACAGACTGTGTATTCCAACCCTAAATCAATAGACTCCTCCCAGTGCCCTACCCATTCCTAACATTTTGTTGTTTCCATTTAATTTAGGATGAATACTCCATCAAGGGCCAAACCAAGGGTCCACACGAGATTGGCAACGATGTTTTGGCCCCTAACCTACTTTGTCTTCCCAAATCCAGCCTCCTCACCTTTTAAAAAGCTAGATCCATCCTTGCTCAGGTAATTCTGGCAATGAGCATACTCCTTGCCCTAGGTTAGAGTACTTTGGGGGCTGCAGGGTTTCAGGTACATGTATGGAACAGGGCCCCCCATCTTTCTGAAAATGTGGATGCAGCACTGTTCAAAAAACTCTTCCTTCGCCAGGGGGGTGTGTCCTGCCTGGACCCCGGCAAAGTCTGGGAATGCCCACATCTGGAGCTTGGGACCCATTTTTCTAGTTTATGATGCTCTCAAGAGTGAGAAAAGAAGGGAATTAGGAACAGAAAATGCAGCAGTCACATGTTAGTGTGATCTCAACTTTGCTCTCTGTATTTCACTGGGACTGTAGGGTAGGCAGGGGGTGAGGAACAGCTCTACTAAGAGGACAACGTACTTACAAAGGTATTTCTACAGTGTAGTTTGGGGAAGGGGCAACTGAGAGCTCCTCCAAAGATCTCAATCGCTTGTAAAGAGATTATTCCCTAAAATCCTTTGCCCGGGAGTAATGGAACACTCCATCCCTGATTCAATGGAGTTTATTTTCTCCTTTGGTAGTGACCAAGACCAAGAAGAATGGCTGATGCAATAAAGCACATGGTGAGACAGCTGATGGCCATATAGGGATTAGGGAGTCATGGGGCTCACTGCTTTTCCTCTCTCTTGACCATTTAGCTGATATGAGAATTTAGGAGTCTGCGGGAGCCCAGTTCCCCAAATTGATTTGAAATTTCTGTTGATGAAACAATCGAGATTTTATTAGAGGATGGAAGAAAGTCACATTAACATTGATTTTACCAGGCCGTGGGATCATTCAGTGTTATTAATGTAAATTATGGTATATGAGGAGGCAGGAGATACAGGAGAGAATTCCTTTCCTGATACTCATATTTCCTTTCCATTCATGTTATTTTAGGATCAATACTCCAGCATGGAGTCACTGGATCAGTGACTCTCCCTTGCCTGCCCCTGTACCCCCCGAGGCTCGGTTGTTTGAGAATGACGAAAGTTTCGGACCCTCTACCTCTGAGTGAGTATTGGGATTTCTTCACTTCTTTATCTGTATGTATATTGGGGAGGGTGCATGTCCAAGTTTGTGCAGGGCTTTGGGTGTAGACAATATGGTTACCACATTTCTAAAAAGATAAACACATAACAATATATTCTCTGCAGTCATTGTAAGAAAGAACTACATTCTCTCTCACCCTGGGCATTTTCTGACCAACAACCAGCTCCAACCATTCCTCCTCACGTTAACATTCTCTTGCAATGCAAATACACCTTTCCCGCAATCCTGACTTCACCCTGCTTCTATCTAGTTAGTGATTGTCATATTCTCCCCTATCACTGCACTTCAGTGGAAGGGGAAAGTCTTAACATATTTGCAGAGTGATTCAAAGACTCAGGGTATGTTTACACTACCTGTCAGATCAGCGGGCAGTGATCGATCCAGCAGGGGTCGATTTATCACGTCTAGTCTAGACGCGATAAATCGACCCCCTAGCGCTCTCCCATCGACTCCTGTACTCCGCCACCGCGACAAGCGCAGGCAGAGTCAACAGTGGAGCGACAGCAGCCGACTCACCGCAGTGAAGACATGCGGTGAGTAGGTCTAAGTACGTTGACTTCAGCTACATTAGTCACGTAGCTGAAGTTGCGTAACTTAGCTCAATCCCCCCCAGTGTAGACCAAGCCTCAGTTACTGCTTTGGCAAAGGAGTTTACTACTATTTAATTTAGAACAGACCCTCTTCCATTCAGTGAGTACAGGAGATCTACTGTGCAGGTACATCTTTCTTTTGTGTGGGGAGGGGTCAGTAAAGGCTCAGGGTAAAGCATGGAATAGAGTTGCCATCTACCTGAAAACGTAAATACAAGATGATTATGTTGCTCCAGGCATTCTAAGGAGGCTCCAAATTCCAGATTCCTCAGGACACTGGCCGACCAACACCTTCCCCCAACTATTGCTTCTCATCTTAGCATTTACATCAAGAAAGAATGATTCTTTACTTTCCAATTTATATCATGTCATCAGAGCTTTAAAGAGCAGCATACAATGTCTCTGCCCAAAAGAGCTTACAATGCAGCAGATTGATACAGATCTTACTGAGAGGTGGTAAAATGGGATTGTGCTGATGCAAATGTTTGTGCTTCTTTTTCCTTGAGACAGAGATCTTCTTCATCTCCAACTTCACAGTCTCAGGCAGATCAACTGAAGAGTGGGTCATCTTCTGCCCAGCAAATACTGAGTCTCTCTTCAGTTCCTCCCTCCTCAAACACCACACAGGGTGATACGTCAGTGTAGGGAGTAGGGTGGAGATGTGTAATATGGCAATCGTCTTCCTGAAAGGGGAATTGTTGGATGATCACACCTTGCAGGCATTTTAAAGAAGCACCAGCTTCTGGATCACTCAGGGCACTGCCTGGTCTATGACAAAACTTGGTCATAGCTTCTCATTTTAGCATCTCCTTCAAAAGTCAATATCCTTTACCCCTGGGAGAATTCTGCGCCAAAAAAAAAAAAATCAAAATCAAAATTCTGCATCCTTTATTTGTCAAAATAATGCAATATAATCACATCAGATTCAACTGTTTTGGTAATTTACTTCAACTACAATACAGAAAAATCACAATAACTATTCAGCATTTCCTAGGCACATGAAAGTTAAGTTACAAACACTTGGTAACTAATACCCTTTCATTTAAATTACATTACAGAACACAAAACAGCAACAACAACAAACAGTAGAATGTCATTTTAAATTGTTCAGACTTTCACACATGAAAGTCATACAGTTTTGGTAATCATTGTCCTGGACCTGGCTGGGTACTTTGGGAAGTGCTTGGTTCGGATTGTCCTGACATTTTATTGACTCTTTGGTAAATGTTTTATTTGCCCTCAAAGTCTTTTTTTTAATGGGTAAGTAAAATAAATCCTGAGCTGTATTCTAACCCCATTGTGCCACTTTGGCACAGAAATAAAGTGAGAAAGCACATAGATCTTCCTAGCTGAGGATTCCCTTACTGTCATTTCTAATAAGGCTCCTTTACATCACTCTGGCAATGTAGGGGCCTTAAAACTTTTACAGGTTTTATGCTCCTGGGGAAATTGACTGAGAAAGGGAAGAGTTACCTAACAATAGCAACATTAACAACATTAACTGTAACAGTCAGGCTGCTACATTTCCGCTTCAGAGAATGAGATCAATTAACCAACAACAGCAACTTTAACGATGTTACTAACTACATTATCAGGCTACTAATGCCTCAGAGAATGAATCAATTAACTCAGGCAGGGCTACTACATTTGTGCCTCTAGACTGCCTTGTGCATAATAAAAAGCCCTACCCTTCCACACCAGTCAGCTGTTGTAGCAAGGGAGAGGGACAGAGTGTCTCTCTCTCTCTCTCTCTCTCTCTCGATTGTTCACGCACATACCACATACACCCCCCCCTGAGATCATGCAGGCATGCATGCCCAGCCCCCCGCCCCTCTCTCTGAGGTTGCTCGATGCATGCTAGAACAGACGCGCTGCTGGGGAAGAGGCCGTGTCCCCCGGTAGATTTTATTTGCATTTTTCTGTGCAGGGGCACAGAAAAATGTGGGTCATATGAATTCCCCTAGCAAGTATAATATGGAGATATACCTATCTCCTAGAACTGGAAGGGACCTTGAAAAGTCATTGAGTCCAGCCCGCTGCCTTCACTAGCAGAACCAAGTACTGATTTTGCCCCTGATCCCTAAGTGGCCCCCTCAAGGATTAAACTCACAACCCTGGGTTTAGCAGGCTAATGCTCAAACCACTGAGCTATCCATCCCCCACGTTTCATCTTTACCCTGTATCATGCTATCTTGTTCCTTCTCTGTTGTGTGAGAGTGAGGGCCTTGTTTCCTTTATCACAGACTCAGTTATCTGCAATATTAAATGAATTTTACTGTTAAAAAGCCTGGAGTCACTGGTTCTCCTGCCTTTGCCTAGTTCCTCTCTCTTGTCAAACACAATCATTAGCAGCGACTCTAATTATTCATGCTTATGAGATTGCGAACAGGATCTAGTTTTCCACAGTTCCTTGGCATTGTCTCCTGCAACCTTCTCCAGAACAATACAATGCAAATCAGTGGAGTTCGCTCTACTAAACACTTTGGGATATACTGGAGTCTACTGTTCTCTACCCACAGTTCTTTCCTTGTTTCTTCTGATTCACTGTGGGGAAGGCGGCTCTGTATTTTATCCTTTTGAAGAGTCATGTAGATCCAGCTGGCTGGTGAAGTTGAGGGTATATTAACATGGACAATAAAAGCAAATGGGAGAGGTAAAATGGGGATTGTTCAGCTGTGTCTAATATTCTATTTCCATTTCTCTTATTTCAGGTGGATGCCATCTTCCTCAGGAACTTTCAGAAGCTACAGCCAATAATATGCTTAAGGTTGGCACGTTGTCTGTGGGCGAGGACTGGGCTGCCTTCCAAGGTCTCTGAAAGCGAGGGATCATTGTTCAGGATGGGTTGTAGATCACCGATGATGCGTTGGAGAGGTTTAATCTGAGGACTGTAGGTGATGGCCACTGGAGTTCTGTTGGCTTCTTTCTTGGGCTTGTCTTGCAGCAGGAGGCTTCTGGGTACACGTCTGGCTCTGTTGATTTGTTTCCTTATTTCCTCATGCGGGTATCGTAGTTTTGAGAATCCTTGGTGAAGATCTTGTAGGTGTTGGAGCAAATGCGGTTGTACCTTAGTGCTTAGCTGTAGACAATGGATCATGTGGTATGTCCAGGATGGAAGCTGGAGGCATGAAGGTAGGCATAGCGGTCGGTGGGTTTTCGGTATAGGGTGGTGTTAATGTGACCGTCACTTATTTGTACTGTGGTGTCTAGGAAATGGACCTCCCATGTAGATTGGTCCAGGCTGAGGTTGATGGTGGGGTGGAAGCTGTTGAAATCGTGGTGGAATTCTTCCAGAGTCTCCTTCCCATGGGTCCAGATGATGAAGATGTCATCAATGTAGCTTAGGTAGAGAAGGGATCGTGAGTGGACGAGAGCTGAGGAAGCGTTGTTCCAGGTCAGCCAAAAAAATGTTGGCATATCGTGGGGCCATGCGGGTGCCCATAGCGGTGCCACTGGTCTGGAGGTATATAGTGTCACCAAATTTGAAAGAATTGTGCATGAGGATAAAGTCACAGAGTTCAGCAACCAGTTGTGCTGTGTCATCATCAGGGATACTGTTCCTGACAGCTTGTATTTCATCTGTGTGTGGTGTGGCAAAGTACCTCCTTCTCCTCAGCAGGCTCAGTCCTTTTTAGCCTTGGAGACCCAGGCTTGGACAAAGCAAAACCCTGTAGGTAGCACAGGGGCTGGCTATTCCTTCCCTCAGTCAGTCCCTTGCGCTTGTTTGTCTTCCCTTCTGGGGACAGAGTGCAGCCTTCCTTGCTGGAAGGGTTCAGAGCCTTGCTGCTCCTAACTTACTGGCAGCTTCCCTGGTTCTCTCACTCTCTCTTCCCCCCCCCTTCCACGCCGGGGAGGGTTTAAAAAGGTCCCAAGCAGTTGGAGCCAGCTGAACCTAATTAGTTCTCTAGTAACCCCTTGCCCAGCTGAACCTTATTTCCCCATGGTTCTCTCTCTTCAGTGGCTTGGGAGAGGCCTTTTTAACCCCCTGGGACTGATTACTACCCCGCCCTTTGTAGCTGTTTGTCCTGGGTTTGCCACAGTGGGATGTTTGTGTAAAGAGCCTCCACATCCATGGTGGCTAGGATGGTGTTTTCTGGAAGATCACCAATGCACTGTAGTTTTCTCAGGAAATCAGTGGTGTCACGGAGATAGCTGGGAGTGCTGGTGGCGTAGGGTCTGAGTAGAGTTTCCACATATCCGGATAGTTCTTCAGTGAGCGTGCCAATTCCAGAGACGATGGGGCATCCAGGATTTCCAGGCTTGTGGATCTTGGTAGTAGATAGAATAAACCCGGTCGGGGCTCTAATGGTGTGTTGATTTGTTCCTGTGTTAGTTTAGGGAGTGTCCTGAGTAGATGGTGCAGTTTCTTAGTATATTCCTCAGTGGGATTTCAGGAAAGTGGCCTGTAGAATTTGGTATTGGAGAGTTGTCTGGCAGCCTCCTTTTGGTAGTCAGACCTGTTCATGACGACAACAGCAACTCCTTTATCAGCCTCTTTGATTATAATGTCAGGGTTGTTTCTATGTATAGGTCTATTCTATGTATAGGTCCAGACTGTCATTTCGACCCTCAGGAGGAGTCCATGTGGAGTTCTTCTTGTGTTGTTGGTGGGAGGGTATCTGTGTATCAGTGCACTGTTCAGTGTTATCTTGAAAGTATTCTTTGAGTCGGAGATGGCGAAAGTAGGCTTCCAGATCACCGCAGAACTGTATCATGTTCGTGCGGGTGGTGAGGCAAAAAGAGAGTCCCCGAGATAGGACAGACTTCTGCCGGGTTGAGTGTGTCGCTGGATAAATTGACGATATTGCTGGGTGAGTTAGGGGTACCACTATTCTATCGTGGCCCCATGTGGCAGGTAGGATTTTAGACAGCTTGCGGTCCTTTTTCCTTTGTAGAAAGGTGAAGTGTGTAATGTAGATCTCCTGTCTTATGTTAGTAAAATCTGTTTGTGTGGAGGGTTGGTTATTTATGAAAGTCTCCAGGTTGGAGAGCTCTTTTTTGATGTTTTCCTGTTTGCTGTATAGGATGCTGATCAGGTGGTTCCTCAGTTTCTTTGATAGTGAAATTTCCAAAGGCAGGTATAAATATGCAGGCAGGAATCAGTCTAGAGATAACGAGGTTAGTTCAATCAGGGAGGGTGAGGCCCTCTTCTAGCAGTTGAGGTGTGAACACCAAGGGAGGAGAAACTGCTCTTGTAGTTGGCTAGCCATTCACAGTCTTTGTTTAATCCTGAGCTGAAAGTGTCAAATTTGCAGATGAACTGAAGCTCAGCAGTTTCTCTTTGAAGTCTGGTTCTGAAGTTTTTCTTTGCTGTAGGATGGCTACCTTTAAATCTGCTATTGTGTGACCAGGGAGGTTGAAGTGTTCTGCCACAGGTTTTTGTATATTGTTTCAATTATTTCAAATTTGGTGACAATAGATACCTCCAGACCAGTGGCACCGCTATGGGCACCCGCATGACCCCAATATGACAACATCTTTATGGCTGACCTGGAACAACGCTTCCTCAGCTCTCGTCCACTCACGCCCATTCTCTACCTATGCTACATTGATGACATCTTCATCATCTGGATCCATGGGAAGGAGACTCTGGAAGAATTCCACCACGATTTCAACAGCTTCCACCCCACCATCAACCTCAGCCTGGACCAATCTACACGGGAGGTCCACTTCCTAGACGCCACAGTTCAAATAAGTGACGGTCACATTAACACCACCCTATACCGAAAACCCACCGACCGCTATGCCTACCTTCCTGCCTCCAGCTTCCATCCCGGACACACCACACGATCCATCGTCTACAGCCAAGCACTGAGGTACAACCGCATTTGCTCCAACACCTACAAGATCTTCACCAAGGATTCTCAAAACTGTGATACCCGCACGAGGAAATAAGGAAACAAATCAACAGAGTCAGACGTGTACCCAGAAGCCTCCTGCTGCAAGACAAGCCCAAGAAAGAAGCCAACAGAACTCCAGTGGCCATCACCTACAGTCCTCAGCTTAAACCTCTCCAACGCATCATCAGTGATCTACAACCCATCCTGGACAATGATCCCTCGCTTTCACAGACCTTGGAAGGCAGCCCAGTCCTCGCCCACAGACAACCCGCCAACCTTAAGCATATTCTCACCAGCAACAAAGCTCGATGCCAACTCTGCCCACATTTACACCAGCGACACCATCACAGGACCTAACCAGATCAGTTACAACATCACCGGTTCATTCACCTGCACGTCCACCGATCTTATATATGCCATCACGTGCCAGCAATGCCCCTCTGCTATGTACATCGGCCAAACTGGACAGTCCCTACATAAAAGGATAAATGGACAGAAGTCAGATATTAGCAATGGCAATATACAAAAACCTGGAGGAGTACAAACAGCAAACAGGAAAACATCAAAAAAGAGCTCTCCAACCTGGAGACTTTCATAAATAACCAACCCTCCACACAAACGGACTTTACTAAAAGAAGACAGGAGATCTACATTACACACGTCACCTCTGTACAAAGGAAAAAGGACTGTAAGCTGTCTAAAATCCTACCTGCCACATGGGGCCACGATAGAATAGTGGTACCCCTAACTCACCCAGCAATATCGTCAATTTATCCAGCTCCACACTTAACTCGGCAGAAGCGACTGTCCTATCTCGGGGACTCTCTTTTTGCCCCACCACCCCCACAAACATGATACAGTTCTGCGGTGATCTGGAAGCCCTCTAGTCTATAAGGTGCCACAGGACTCTTTGTTGCTTTTCATACCAGAGGTTCCCAACATGCTTTACAAACCAACTCCCCAACAGTCTGAATCACTATTGATCCCAATTGCTATGGACCTGCATTCATTCCACAAGTGGAACTCCCTTGGATGGCAGTTGATGTTTTGCATGCAGAATCCTAGAATATCAGGGTTGGACGGGACCTCAGGAGGTCATCTAGGCCAACCCCCTCCTCAAAGCAGGACCAATGCTCAAACTACTGAGCTATCCCTCCCCCGTCATGCTATGGAGATCCACACTGCACATCAGAGTGGGAAATATTGCTGAGTCTGTGCAGAATGAGAGACAAAGCACTGGCATAAGTTCGCATTTATTGTTTGATGGCTATTGCAGTATCAAACTTGGGCCTCATTTGGTTAGTCAATGTACCCAATTATTGTAATGGTAATGGTTTTATTGTATTCCCAATTATTATGATTGTAATTGTTTGCATTTCTGTTTATATTATATCTGGTGTTAGGTCAATTGTAATGATTTTAGTTATACTCACCTGGTTATAATTGTTTGAGATGTAAGATTTTGATAAATAGCCTTTCAAATAAAAGCTCTGGGTTTTGCATCTTTTACTCCTGAGTGGTGCAGATTCATGCAAGCAGGCTGTGATGCGGTGTTCATCCCCAAACAAGGCCTGAAGGGGTAAGTGATGCCAATTTACCTATAGGCTGCACATGGAGGAAAGCCAGGAAATGTTAAGGCCTAATTGGCCTAATCTTCATCTCCAGGCCTTGTGTGGGGTGGAAACCCCATCGCACAGGCCCACAAGCGTAAGTACAATTCAGATCTGAGTAAGGGTTGCAGCACTAGGTCCATAAAATATCAAGTCAACCAGATCTCTCTCATCAACATCGAAATGTGTTTGGCCCAGATCCTCAAAGGTATTTAGGTACATAGGCTAATATATACAAAAGGGCCTTAGGCATAGGATGATCAGTGTCACAACACCTAACTTTTAGGCCCCTAGGCAAAGCGATAGGCACCTTTGAATGCAATCCACAAAGCCAGCATGCTAGGAGCCACCTAAGCCATCCAGCGGGAGATGCAGACAACAGGGGCGTATCCTAAGTCCCACGCTTCTCTCAGAGTTCAGCACCTATCTCTGCTAGAGATCCATGAACTGAGGTAAGAAAGGCATTAGGTCACCTAAGCGGTGAATGGGCCTGATTTGACAGGTGTGCTCAGATGCCACCAACTGGATCAGGACTTTTAGATGAGTTTACACAAAACAGCTGGGGTGGGGTGGGGTGGAGAAAGAGAGCAGCTCTCTTATAACCTTTAGCCTAGTGGTTAGAGTACTCACCCAAGATGTGGAAGACAATCCCCCCCATTCAAGTCCCCCCACACACACATCCTCCTGAGAGGAAGCAGGGATTTGAACAGGGATCTGCCACATCTGAGGTGAGAACCCTAATCACTATGGTATGGAATATCCTGATATGGGGCTCCCTCAGTCTCTTCTATTAAAGGTTTTCAACTTAAATGAAATGATTCTATATTAATTGGGCTAGACAAAGTTAAATGACACTATAGCTTAGTGATTAGAGCACTCACCTGAGCGATGTAGATCCCTGTTAAAATTCCTTCTCCTCATCAGGCAGAGGAGGGACTTGAACTGGGGGTCTCCCACATCCCATAACCACTAAGCTAAAGATTATAAAGGAAGGTTCCCTCCACCACCTGCAACTGTTGTGTTAACTCACCTAATGGGCCCAATCCAGTAAGCAGCCTCTGGGCATGCCTACCTGATCAGGCCCAGCATGCAATTTAGGTGGACAAATGCCTGTCTTCCCTGGTTTGTGGATCAGCCTGGAGCATAGACAGGAGATGGCGTCTGAGCGCCTGCGGTGAGGCAGCACAGCACATGCACACAGGCAGAAATGTAGGCACCTAGGGTACTCCCTCTGCACATGATTCGCCACTGAATTAGTTTAGGAACGTACAGGGGTAAGCAGCAGTCAAAGGGGAGTTTTGTGGATCTCAGTAGGGCCTAAAAATGGGACTTAGGCACCTAAGTACCTTTGTGGATCCCACCTCTAACTCCTGTCAAAGTTAGATTCAAGACTCACAATTTGTTAGACCACTCTGTTTATTAGCACAGCGCTCTGCTAATACATTCAGATAATGTGAGCACCATGCAAGACCCACACTACCTTATTTTATACAGATAAAAAGGGCGAGAACTGAACAAGAGGACAAAGAAAGCAGAACTGACAAGTTTACCTGAGGCTACATATACATATTCAATTTCCTTACTAACTTTAACTGATCTCCGGCTAATGTTCCACCATTAGCTTAAGCGGACTCACTGTTTATGCCTTAATGTTCCTTTTCCTGACACCTGTATTTCAACATTCCTTATTTCTGCTTAAAGGTACATACAGCATTTCTTCAATCCATTCTATTTTTACAATATAATTCATTCTACTTTCACAATCCCTCCTTTTGGTCAAGCTACGCTATGACCAACAATTACTGGGTTCCACATATTAACCGTTCTTTATCTCTTTGTTCATCAGCGATATTCAAAATCATCATATTAGCACTCTGTTTTGGGGCAGTCACCTGGGTGGCATACCTTACACAATTCTGGATACAACAGGAGATTAACTGAAAACATACAAAAATCATTAGGTTCTCGTGGGAAGGACCCTAGCACTCGGAATTCTGGGAAGAGTCGGGCGGGATAACAGATACCTGACCAGTTAGCTGGTAACGCAGTATTGGTCCCACAAACCCAATGATGGCCTATTAAGGCTGGGAAGGGTCGGTTGCACCCATTTGTCACATAGGTGCCCGCAAAGAAGGAGTAATATCCTCCAAAGGGCACAGGGTAATTCTCCTTACGAGGAGTGGTGTTATTTGCATGGCATTGAAAGATTGTATTGTTTTCACTAAGGTTACTATAGGGGGAACATGAGATTGATTTTTCTGTTTGATACCAGGACGAGAAAAAATTCATATGCCCATACCCGGCCCGCCACTCTTTAGTTTTGTTCGAATAATCCCATACACCATTGGCCACAATATGCCGAAGGCAACGGCTTTTTCCCAGATCCAACCCTGTCCCATTACATACCCAACACCAATGACCTTTTCCCTCCACCACACTTATCCATTTAGATACATTTATTCCCACTGCTTCCCAAGTGTCATTGCTGTTCCATGTTTTGTTAAACAGACGAGGTCCTCCAGTGAGGTCTGGGGAATTGAGTGGGATTGCCAGGACAGGAACACCAGCTTGAGAGTGGGCTGGGATGTGGCTGCAGACCCGGCAATTAGAAATATTAAGGGTCTGAGCTATCCACACTTGCTGCTGGATAAAAGAATTGTCATTGTGGACTTCCCGGACCTTAAGACACCAGCAGCCAAGGAACAGGCTTGTTTGTCCTTACCTATTGCCCCAGAGCCCTGTACCAAAGATATATCGCTGGGATCGTGTATGTGGGATAAATTGGATAATGAGACCAAGGTACTGTATAATGGGCAATGTGTATGTGTGAATTCTTGGGAAGAGGTCTTTTGGGAGATGAATGTAAATGCAATGTAAGTACTGTGTTTACCAATAATCACACTTACTATCTACCACAGCCAGAAAAATGTCATCTTACTGTGAGCACTAATGGCTCCTCTGGGAGGGGGAGGGGACGGAGCGGCTGCGTCGGTTGGAGCCGTTAGGGAGCAGCTCCTGCAGGGGAGGGAGCCAGATTAGATTAGATTAGATTAGAGAAAGGGAGAGACTCAATATATTGTTAGGAGGATGGATTAGATGGATAGGGAGATTAAACAGATTTAATAGATGGGTAGATCGATTAGATGGATTGGGTGATTAAATAGATAAAGTGGAGGATATGTGGCTAAAATGGATGGAGAGATTAAATGGATGTAATAGATGGATAGGTTTGTATTGGCAATTGTAATCAGTCACCCTGAAGAAAAAACGGTGGGATTTTTTTATGACTAAAAAAATTTCCCAAATTGAAAATTTTTTGGTTTTGGAATCAATAAAATTTCAATTTTCAAAAACTACTTAACCTGCAAATGGGAAACTGAAACATAGTTTAAAAATGTTTTTTAAAAAGGAAAATAAAAAACAGAATGAAAATGAATTCAAAATTCACCATTTGGGGTTTGTTTTCAACCAGCTCTACCTGTAAAGTTCTTTAGAGGGGCGGGGTTCTGCAGGGCTACTTCCAAGACTGCGTGTACGACTATTGCTTCTTCAAAGGCCAACAAGCCGTGATATGCCAGCTTATCACCAGCTATACTGCAGCCTGCCAGGCCACCAGGGTCACTATATATGCCTGGAGGACCAACTCCTTCTGCAGTAAGTGGAAGCAGCTTGGGACCGCCTTCTGGGATGAAAGTTAATGTACGAGGGAAAGAAAACAGGGTCTTTGCTCAAGGGAAAGCCAAGTTGGTTGGTGTTCAGGGAAGGGGATATGAGATGTTTCTCCCCTAGGGGGTGTAGGCTTTGATCCAGCCCCAGGGTAGGGGGACTGGCCAGGTCAGGGTGGGCATGGGAGAGGATATGGGGCTTTTCCCCTCTAGGGGGCACCAGTTCTGATCTGATCCCAAGACAGGGGAACTGACTGGCTCAGGGGCAGGGAATTGGAATTCAGGGCCTGTCCCCTGGAGGGTGCAAATTCCAATCCAGGCCCTGCCTAGGGGTAGAAGTTGACTCAGTGTGGGTTGTCCAGGGATATGGGGCCTGTATTTCATGAGTGTGTGGGTCTCATGCAGGTCCTTATTGTACAAATGAGCCTGTCACAGAGCTCATGCTAATATCTGGAGTTGCCAGTGTCAGAAGAGGCCAAGAGCTGAAGGGGCCATGGAGACTGAACTTTCCTCTGACAAGGGGTCCTGCAACAACATACTGGCAAGGCACAGTATGAAGGAAGCTTGCCTGGCAGCTTCCCATACTGCACCCAACAGACTCCATTCTCCAGGGCTGTCATCAGGCTCCCTTCTCCAGCCCTTACATTGTTACATAGTTCAGAATCCAGCTAGTTTTCTTTTATGGGATGCTACCGTCTTGTTGTTTCAATGACAGGTCTCTCCTGTGCCCAAAACAGCCACCGTGAGGTCTACGCCCGGGGCTGCCAGTCGACCTGTAGCAGCCTCTATGCCCCAGTTCAGTGCTCGGCCCAGTGCTGGGACGGCTGCGTGTGTGATGAGGGCTTTGTGCTCAGTGGTGATGAGTGCATCCCTATGTCCCAATGTGGATGTGTCTACCTGGGATTTTATTATAAGGCTGGGGAGACCTTCCACCCAACGTGCCAGGAGCAGTGTGTGTGCCAGGCCAGCGGAGATGTGGTTTGTAAAGTTTTGTCCAGCCTCCCTAATGAGGAGTGCAAGCTGGTGAACCTGGCAACCCTACTGTCATAACTATAAAGGGAAGGGTGACAGCTCTCCTGTGTACAGTGCTATGGAATCCCTCCTAGCCAGAGACTCCAAATCCTTTTACCTGTAAAGGGTTAAGAAGCTCAGGTAACCTGGCTGACACCTGACCCCAAGGACCAATAAGGGGACAAGATACTTTCAAATCTTGGGGGGGGAAAGGCTTTTGTGTGTGTCCTTTGTTTAAGGGGTTGTTCGCTCTTGGGACTGAGAGGGACCAGACATCAATCCAGGTTCTCCCCATCTTTCTAAACAAGTCTCTCTTATTTCAAAATTGTAAGTAAAAGCCAGGCAAGGCGTCTTAGATTTACTTTGTTTTCTCAACTTGTAAATGTACCTTTTACTAAAGTGCTTATCTTGTTTGCTATACTTTGAACCTAAGACAGAGGGGATTCCTCTGAGCTCTTTAAGTTTGATTACCCTGTAAAGTTATTTTCCATACTGATTTTGCAGAGATGATTTTTACCTTTTGCTTTAATTAAAAGCCTTCTTTTTTAAAACCTGATTGATTTCTCCTTGTTTTAAGATCCAAAGGGGGTTTGGATCTGTATTCACCAGGAGTTGGTGAAAGGAAGGAGGGGGGAAGGGTCAATTTCTCCTTGTTTTAAGATCCAAAGGGGGTTTGGATCTGTATTCACCAGGAGTTGGTGAAAGGAAGGAGGGGGGAACGGTCAATTTCTCCTTGTTTAAAATCCAAGAAGTTTGGATCTGTATTCACCAGGGAATTGGTGAAAGGTTTCTCAAGGCTTCCCAGGGAGGGAATTCTTAAGATGGTGGCAGCGGACCAGAGCTAAGCTGGTAGATAAGCTTAGAAGTTTTCATGCAGGCCCCTACATTTGTACCCTAAAGTTCAAAGTAGGGATACAGCCTTGACACCTACCTACAGCGGTGGCTCATGTCTTGCAAGGCAGGGCCCGGCTTCCTGCTCCAGGCATTGTGACCTGGTGCATGGGGTAGTAGAACCACTCAGGTTTGGCCCCTCCATTAGACAAGGCAAAACCTGAGTGGTACCACTACCCCATGCACCAGGTCGCAACACCCGGAACGGGGGATGCAGAAGCTGATGTTGCAGGAAGGGTGCAGGGCAGGCTCACTCAAAAATATTTCCCCCCCTTCCCCTCTGCCCACTGGGGCCTCCCATTCACATCGGGTATTTCTGTTTTTGCACCCTTGGTTTCATGCTATCTGTGGGTGCAAGTGAACCCATCAACCCATGCTAAAGCCACCACAAATGCAAAACAAGATAAAAATCAATCATTTAAAGCACTCTGATTTAAAGCAATCCACCCTGCCTCAGACGCTGCAACCAGCTGGTATAACCTGTGCTTATCCAACACCTGGCCCAGAGACCGTAAAGGGGCCCTCAGACATTCCGTACAATGGACTCACGTACCTGTGAATTTCGAATCATAGTAGAACAGCACTATTGAACGGCCCTTTTCAAACTGCCACTCGACCCTGGGTGTTCCGCTTTGCGATACATACGCAGTACAGGGTATATCAATTGCTGGAAAGAAACAGCAATAAGACAGCATTTGCACTGCACCCCAAAGGTAATGTCATGTAATAAGATCCTATTTGTAAACACTTGGCAGAGCTAAGCCACGAACATATTTGTTTTAAAATGGACTGGGAGCCAGATTTTCATTTATACCCAGGACCAATTACAACGTAGTGTGAAGGGATCATCCTTCCTGAATCCCAAGGGCTGGAAAAAATGTCTAACAGTGAGAGGCTTAAAGAGCTGTTTAGTTCATTGAAAAGAAGATTGCCAGCTAACATGATTATGGCATATAAGTACGTTCTCGGAGGGGAAAAAATATACTAAAGGGCTCTTGGGTACAGAAAGGCAGAAGAACCACCAATGGCTGGAAAAAGCCAGACCTGTTCACAATATTGTATTGTTTTTAAAAGAGTGATTAACCATTGGAACCATCCAGGGAAGCGATGGATTCCTCAACTCTTGATGCCTTCAAATCCGGCCTGGCTGCCTTGCTGGAAGAGATGCCAAACAAGTGATTGGGCTCAATATAAGGGTAAGTGGGTGAAATTATCTGGTCTGTGTGATGCAGGAGGTCAGACTAGATGATCTAATGGTCCCTTCTGGCCTTAGAAATCTACCATTTCTTGAGGGCCACCATCTTAAAGTCACATGGGTCTGAAAATGCAGCCTAGTGCTGACATGCAATACTAAAATCACTGGAACAAAAACATTAACGAGCTTTTTCGTTCACTTTGTGCATTTGGCAGCACTTTGGGTATAGTCCGTTTCAATGCTGCCTTGTCTGGTCAGTTTATGTGGGTCTTTCAATCAGCAAAGGGGCAGAAATTCACTTATGAAAGCTTAAAATAGGAAATTAATTGTGAAGCTGCAGAAACTAGCAGGGACAAGAATTGTATCTGAATCTACTGGGAACTCATTGAGATTTACTAGATTACAAATCAGTGTTCCTGTAAGTGTCAATCCAAAATTAACAATAAATTAGAAAACTGACATCATAGTGACAGCCCGAAGCAGAGTGGAGCTACATTTCGCTCCTTCTTGAATGCCTGGGAGACTAGAGATGGAGTTATCACGGGCAACTGACATTTAAAAAAAAAAAAAAAAAAAAACCCAGGGGTAAAATTTTCAAGTCACTTGGGGCCAGATTTTCAAAGGTATTTAGGTACCTAAAGATGCAGGGAGGCACCTATTGGGATTTGTAAAAGTGAAAGCAATGGGAGTTATATTTCTAGCCCACCTAGGTGCTTTTGAACACCCACTAGGCACCTATCTACATCAATAAGCACCTAAATACATTTGACAATCTGGCCGCTTAGGCACTTGTTTGAAAGTTTTACCCTAGATTTAGTAGTTCAACTTGCCAGAGGCCATTCCCGATTCTGTACTAATTCAGTCTTCTTGTTAGGGCTCAGTCATTATCTCCACCCTGAACCTCATCTTTATGCTCTGATACAACAGCTATTAAGCCCCAAACTTTCATCTACATTTCATCTGAGACATGGACACTGGAATCTCTGGAACAAGAAGTACTTGAATTTCAAAGATTCAATACTCACCAAAACTACTATAGTATTGCTTTGAGTGCAGAAAGACTCCAAGTGTATTTACTACTGGAGGGAACAGTTTCTTACCCTACAGTAGCTGTGATTCTTCGAGATTTAGTCAGTGTGGATCCCACAGAAGGTGCACATGTGTCTCATGTGCACGAGTTCAGATATTTTGAATAGCAGTATCTGTTCAGGGCTGTAGTAGACAGAGAGAGCCTGGAGCACTGGGCCTGGTGCAAGATCTGTGTCCTGACCCAGAGGCTGTGAACCAAAGTCAGGCCGTGTATTAAAGCAGATGCTTGTAAGTTCACTATTCAGTACGTGAACTTGTCAAAGTTGTTGCTAGTGTACTAGGCACTAGATATTTATGTAAATATATTCCAGCTAGTACAGATAAACCATCTGATCTTGTACTAGATTGGGGTGTGACAGAATTATGAATAGGGATATTTTCTCCAAGACATCAGGAACAAGGGGAGGTAAAAAACAGAGGTCATGGAACATAAGGTGGTACGTAAGTTATTTATCTCAGCCTACAAATGTCGGGGTACCTCGCCTTAACACTTTGTGTGGCCTGGGGGATAGCAGAGACTGCTGCTGCTGACCAGGCACTCATGTGTTAGTGTACCTGTAACCACAGAGCTAGGGCACTAGGACTGTGCCCTGAGGGCAATAAACCTGGCCGAGTGCCTTTGTCACCTTACCATGCCAGTGGTCATTCTTTATGAAAAACATCGAGGTCCGCTGAATGAGCATTATCTGCTGTTAGTACTGGTTACACTGAAGCTCCAAGGACTGAAGCACTGAGCAGCCTGAAGAACGTTACCAAGGCAACGACATTTCAGCCTTCGACATCATTTAACAAGGGCCACGCATGACCTTCAGCTTCCTCACAACTCAAAGCCCTCTCGTGGTCCCTTCCAGTCCTAGAATCTATGAATTAGCTGATGACTCCGAAACTGGCAATGGAAGGTGGCTCGTGGGATCCGCCCTGACTGCAACATCTCGAAGAACCACAGTTACTGCAGAGTAAGGAACCAGACTGTTTTCTAAAAGTATCTGTCGGTGTCGATTCCACTGTAGGTGACTGGCCATCAGTGTCCCCTCTGGATAGTGGGAACGAAGAGAGCCAACTGCATCAGTCAAATAGGGATTGTAATACTGCTCTCCCAAACTTTACATCTGCCCTGGCAGCTAAGTCCAATGCATAATTCTTGACAAAAGCCAGTGTTCTGTATCAGGATCTCCTAGACTTGTCTAAGACAGTCCATCTGTGTCATTCACCCAGCCAACATCCGGGCAGTCAGGTGCAGGGACTTCACGTCTGGACAGAGTATCTGGCCAGGATGCTGGGAGATCAGGTCTGGACAGGACTAGTGGCTGAATGGACACTGGCAAAAGGTCCATTGGCCAAAACTGCCTGGGCCAGTTGGGAGCTACACGAATGATTGTGGCTTTGTCTCTTGATTTTGGAAATCATGCCGAGACCAGGGGAATCAGAGGAAAGGCAAACAGGATACCTGGACTCGATTGCAGAAGAACAGTGTTGGGAAATATTGCCAGGCTCCTGCCCACTTTGGAACAGAAATGCTGACTCTTGGTGTTTTCCTGGGTGACAAACAGGTCTATCACAGGAGTTCCCCAATGGTGGAATCTTGGCGCAATCATGGATCTCTGCAGGGACCACTCCCGACTAGCCATGGATTTTCTGCTCAGCAAGCCCACCAGGTTGTTGCCTACTCCTGGGAGATGGAGAGCCATTGGGGTTATCCTGTGTCGGCGGCACCGTGTCCAGAGCTTGAAGGCATCCCCATAGGGGAGACACGTGTGCACCTCTTTGCTTGATGATGTAGTGTGTCGCAGGTCTGGTCAGTCAGGATGTGCATGGTGGAGTTCGGGAGAGCAGGTAGGAAGGTTGCACAACCTTCTTGTTTATCAGGTGTTTTACTGGGGAAAAAGACCAACTTGAGCCTGAGCTAGAGCAGCCGCAGGTGAAACCTGGCAAGCGATGTCATGTATGTGTACGTTAACATATGTCCCCACAGCTCCAGACACATCCGCATTGTCACAGTCTGGTTTGATTCTATCCCAAGTACTAAAGACTACCCCTGTCTCCAGGAAGGCTCTCACTGACTGATCCAGAGTCAGTCAAGGCTCCTGGGAACTCTATTGCCTGTGGTGAGATAAGAGATTTTTTCCCCTAGCTCATCAGGAGGCCCAGCTGAGAGAATAGGAATAGTGTGTAGTCCAGGCTTTCCGCCATTTCCTCCTGGGATCTGCCCCCGATCATCCAGCCGTCGAGCTGAGGGTAGAGGTGAATGAGCTGTTGCTACCGCGAGGCACTTTGTGAAGACTCGTGCCACGGAGAGTCTAAAGGGCAGAACGTTGCACTGATAATGATGGGGCCCCCACTGTGAGCCCTAGGTGCTTCCTGTGAGCTGGATGGATAGCAACGTGGAAGTACATGTCATGTCAGCAGAGAGCCACCAACCAGCCTTGAGCCTCAAGAGATGGGATGATGGAGGCAAATGTCACCATCCTGAATAGGATACAGTGTTGTATATGTCCAATCTTCTCATGTCTAGGATGAAGCTTGGATAGGACGAAAACTCCTTTCTTCTTCAGAAGAAGAAAGAACAGGAGTATAATCCTCTTCCCCAGTACTCCATAGGTACCTACATGCCATAGAAGAGATGAAGCAACTAGTACACTTCTGTTTGTAATAGGTTCTCATGACAAGGATCCCTGAAGAAGGATAGGGCAGGGGGTAATGCGTGGAAATGGATAGGGGAGCCATGGACAATTTCTAATGTCCATTTATTGGCTCGGATGGCTGCCCAGGCCCAGTGGAAAGGCAGTTCCTGAAGGTGGACGCAGGCTCCACACTGACTCCAATGCAACTCCCAATGCTCCTGTCAAATCTGCTGCCTCAGAGGGAGTCTGGTGCACAGAGGTGATGGGTGTCCCCAGGAGTATCTGAGATTCTCTTTGTGGGTAACTCTGGCTGTCGATCCCACTAGTAGGATGGTGTCCTCTGCCTCTGCTTGGGCTGCTACTTGTAAGGGTTCCTTTAGGTGTGTAAATCCCTAAGAATCACAGAGCTTTCCTTGAGGGACTGGAATACTTCGTTTGTTTTCTGCCTGAAGAGCTCCATCCCATTAAAGGGCAGGCCATCTATTGTGGCCTGTACCCACGAGGCTGTCTCAGTGACGACCGTGGCCATACCAGATGCGTTCTTGGCCGCCTGTAGGAATGCTCTCACGACCATCTGGCCTTCCTTGATTAGTTCTTTGAACTCTTCCTTGTTATCTTGAGGGATCTTGGATAGGAAGGGAGTGACCCTCTCCCAATTGAGATAGATGTATTTGGTGAACAGAGCCTGGTATTTGCCAGCTGGAGGGAGGCTGATGAGTATGCCGTATGTCCATGGAGATCCAACTTTTGGGGTCTTTGTCATTAGGCATGCCTTTCGTGGACTGTGATTTCTCCTGTGCTGAAGGAGCCAGGAACTCTGCATTTGAATGGACATAAGTGCGTTCAAAACCCTTTGGGGGCACTGGTATCTGTTCGCCACCCTTTTCAAAGTGGGAGGAAAAGTGCCCGGCATTTGCCACAGTCCTTTAGCCAGTTCCAGGAGCCCCTTGTTAATAGGAAGGGTGATTCTGGCCAGCATCATGGTGCTCAAAATAAAGACTTCTCTTGTATAAATGTAGTCCCAGTATCCAAGGTCTCTGCATGCAGAAAAGGAGGTCTTGAAAAGTTTTAAATTCAAATCAATCGCTGGGGCCGGGGCTGGTGTCACTGCCTTGTCCTTGAGTGGAGATGGGGGTCGTTGCGATCCCTCCCTTGCTTCCTGCTCTTGCGGGCCCATGTGTGGTTCTGGTGTGGGTGGCCTGGTTAACGATGCCACTGGGGAACGGGATCGCCTCCTTTCTGGAAACATGGGAGAGGGAATCTTGCTCCCAGACACAAGAGCTGATGGTCCCCAGTAAGGCTAAGGTGACGTCGTATGGGTACTAGGCTCCCCAGCCACCTCTTTTGGGTCTGAGACATTATCTGATTAAAATATGACCATGTAAACCATTGTTGCTACCACTGTTCTAGAACTGCAGCAAATCTTATACAAAGTATGACACATGGCCAGAAAGGGTTAAGCAGCTTGCAGGCTATATAATCCAAAGCCAACCTTTAGAGAGTTAGAAGAGTATGCAAATGGTAATTAGGGCCATTCCATGGTAGATAGATTTGCATTTCAAAGTTCTAGCCTATGTTGTTAGAAATTAAAGGTGATACTAATTTTATGTTTACTTATATCTGTTTACATGGCTAACATTAAACAAGTCAGTTCCTGTCTGTCACTATAGCTGAGGGGTAGGCAACCTATGGCTTGCGTGCCAAAGGCGGCACGCAAGCTGATTTTCAGTGGCACTCACGCTGTTCGGCTCTTGGCCACTGGTCTGGGGGGCTCTGCATTTTAATTTAAATTTTAAATGAAGCCTCTTAAACATTTTAAAAACTTTATTTACTTTATATATAACAATGGTTTAGTTATGTATTATAGACTTATAGAAAAAGACCTTCTAAAAATGTTAAAATGTATGACTGGCACGCGAAACCTTAAATTAGAGTGAATAAATGAAGACTCGGCACACCACTTCTGAAAGGTTGCCAACCCCTGCTATAGCTATTGATTCAGAGATCAAAAGGGGATATTAACATTTAGATGAGTCTTGGGTGAAATAATGTCACTGTCTATATGTCACTTTAAAGTTTGTGATAGACTGCCTAATGGATAAACTGCCTTATGTAAATCCATGTAGCTAATTACCTGTAATGCTTAGGAAATAGCTCCACTTCAAAGTATCCGTGATTGCCTATTGTTCACCTAAAGGGCCCCGAACTGTAAAAATGCCTTGGGTCCCAATCCTTTTTTATCTCAGATCTGCTTGATGCTTCATGCAGGGGAAGCTTAAGCCCAAGACAGACCCCAGTCCTGACTGGACCACCCTGAATATAAACATTGGACTAGAACCTATGCACAAATTCTGAAAGAACTCTTTGCAACTACAAAGCTCACCATCTCTGCTATGAATCTGAATCTCAAGAACTGTACTCATGACTGTTTGGATACTGATCTTTTAACCAATACACTCTCTCTCTTTTCTTTTTTAATAGAGGTTTGTTTGGTTAATAAGAACTGGCTGTAAGCGTGTATTTGGGTAAGATCTGAAATATTCATTAACCTGGGAGGTAATGTGTCCAATCCTTTGCGATTGGTAGAACTTATTTATATGATGAATAAGATGTTCAGTAATCCTCATCATATCTGACTTGCGCCTCTGGGTGGAGGCCTAAGGCTGGGTTGCTTTAAGGAAACGGAGTTGTTGGCTTCTGGGTAACCAGTGAGGTGTTATAGAACCTGTTTTGTGCTGGTTTGGTAAATCTAGGTATTGGAATATCCACCAGCTTTGGGGGTTGTCTGTCCCATTCTCTGCAGTTCACCCTAATTGAGTGACCTCAGTTGGCTCCCCCCCGGGACTCCGGTCACAGGCTCTCACTCCAAAGGAAGAGGGGGATCTCTACTCAATTTGAGCAAGGCGGAGTACATGGGTTAGGTGAGGAGGAGTATCTCTTCAAACAGCAATGCCGTCAGGCGATGTGCCATTGGGGCTGGTTCCATTAGTCTCTTCAGCACAGGGAAGATGTCTGGAGGTGATCCAGATTACTCCAGGGCAGACACCTGTGCCAAGACTGGTGCTGGGTCCCTCATTCCCTGTGCCATTCACAGCCTATGTAGACAATTCAGATGCTTGGTCCTTTGAACAGATGTTTTGTTTCCTCCTTCTGGGACCTTCCTTCACGTTTGGTGTTACATATGGGCTCTGTCCAGTCCCACGAGTGCGTCTCATCTTTATGTACAGGCACGGATGCCAGCTTTACTGCCTGGGAAGCCTGCGCCAGAGTGACCGATGCGGACACCAGGGCCATCCGTGCCAAGAGCCTCAGTACCGCGGCTTTCGGTACAGAGGCCTTTGCCAATATTGAAGTGGTTGGCATCAAAGTCACTTGTGCCAGCTCTGCCGATATTCTCTTCGCCTTCTGTCCAGCGCTCAATCCTGGAGCATGACCTATGCTCAAGAGAGCGCTGGCCGATACCAGCTTAACTAGCCTGACACTGGTAATGGCCGTCACTTCTGTGTCTGAAGTGACCCACGTGGACTGCTCCAGCATACGCCGCCTGAGCAGAGCGTCCCTGGATTTGCGGGTCCTGGATGAAATGGACTTGCCCACAAAGCACTGATCCGGGAGGTGGCTCTCCCATAGGCAGAAGCTGCCTTGACTGTGTCCATCCTTGACAGGCATGAGTCCATCACAGGATAGGCAGATTTTGAAGTCCACCTTGAGACGTGGCAGCTTGCATGAGGTATGAGGGGGTCCTCACTTTTTTTTTTTTTAAATGTCCACATGAAAGGAGTGTGAAGATGAAGATTTTTTCACAAATCTGATTTAAAAAAATAACGTGTTCAGTTAGGGGAAACAGTGGGCCAGGCGCTCGCTCGGTCCCGTCTTGCTGCCATGGGCATCAAAGGGAAGTGAGGGAGGATTGCGTCTGCTCTGCCTTTTACGCCCTTAAACAGGAGCACGAAGGGGGTGAGAAGGAGGGGGGAAGAAGATAAGTGGCTCCAACAAGCTCAGCTATTCAAAAGAAACCGAACTCATGCCCACGAGACGCACGTGCAGCTGCAGTGGAATCCACACGGACACCAAGTCGAAGAAGAGCTGACCTTCCATCATCTTAGGAACAAGCGGTCATGACTAGATCACATTCAATACGTGCAAAGAGAATCACATCTAAACCAGTAAAATAAATAAAATATATATATATGAGAGAGAGAGACAGACACACACCGCTTGTGCTTTACAAGGGACCGTTTCACAAAGCTGAAAACAACTGAACCAAACCAGCTGGCAGGAACCAACCCAGTCTTTGCAGTTTGTGAGCTCCGAGCCATCAGTGCTCCTAAAGATCACTACACTGACTTCTGCTGGAAG
The DNA here is from genome assembly GCF_028017835.1 of Emys orbicularis. Lineage (NCBI taxonomy): Eukaryota > Metazoa > Chordata > Testudines > Emydidae > Emys > Emys orbicularis. Next base: position 15,265,328 of record NC_088702.1, read on the forward strand.
GAAGCAGGGCCACAGTAGCAGTTTGTCAGGGTGAGCGCTTGAGCACAGACACTACAGCGAGGGAGGGATTCTCGTGTCACTGTAGTTAACCCACCTCCCCGAGAGGCAGTCGCTAGCTCAACGGAATAATTCTTCATTCACCTAGTGCTCTACACCGGGGCTTAGGTTGGCATAGCTGTCTCTCCGGGGGGTGGATTTTTCATACCCCTGAGAGCTGTTGCTATGCCAATGTAAGTTTTCAGTGTAGACCAACCCTCAGCCAGAGATCATTCCCCAGCTGGGAAAGGCCAGTGGGTGGAACTACACCTTGACTGCACAGGCAGCAATCAACAACTTCTCCAGCACTGGCAATTTTTAAATCAATCGTTTTTTCAGAAGATCTGCTCTAGTTCAAACAGGAATGAATTCAGGGAAGACCTATGCCGTGTGTTATCAAGGAGGTCTGACTAGATCATGGTGACCCTTCCGGCCTTTGAATATATAATTTAGCACTCTGCACTTACGGTCATTCTCAGGCACTTGAATGGTTTGTGTGTCCATCACCTGGGCTGATATCAAGGACCCTATGGGAAGGAGAAAAAAACGATTAGGAGAGAGGTTTGTTTAGAAACCACAGAACCCAAGTGATCCCAGAGACAGCAGAACAGCTGCCAAGCTCAACCCCACAGAGATTCAGCTCTCCTATGAAGGATCAACACCTTAAGAACATTCTTTTCTACCTCATTTTCTTGGAGAACTCTTAGCCTTACAGTAGTTGCCAAGGGTCTGCACCCCATTACAGGAAAGGGGTTTTAGTCAGACTGCTTCAAGCTTTGCTTTCTGGTTGGTTTTTGTTAAGACAAAGTCAAATGTTTGTATTCGGTAAGGCCTTACGACGCTGAACAAGGATCACTAGGACAACTAGGCTACACACTGCACGCGTACAGACTAGTCCCTGCCCCAAAGCGCTTGCAATCTAAAAAGAACAGGAGTACTTGTGGCACCTTAGAGACTAACAAATTTATTAGAGCATAAGCTTTCGTGAGCTACGAAGAAGTGGGCTGTAGCCCACGATAGCTTATGCTCTAATAAATTTGTTAGTCTCTAAGGTGCCACAAGTACTCCTGTTCTTTTTGCGGATACAGACTAACACGGCTGCTACTCTGAAACCTTACAATCTAAAGATACAGATTTCTTCCCCGCTTCCTCTTTAAACAATTGCCCCCCAAATCGCATCCCCAGTCTCAGCAGCACTCCTCCTCCCCACACAAAACCACTCAGCTTATCTCTGATCCACCGAGAAAGAGCCAAAACTGACTGAAGTGTGCACAGGCTGGTTCCTCTTCCCCAGACAGCTTTGCACTTTGCCATCGGACCAGTCATTTTTGCTTATGCCATCACAGTTTCTAGCGCTGTTTCAGAACTTTTATAGCACCTATTGCCCTTGACATGAGTGCAATTTTAGATCTATAAATACAGCGTGATTGCCATTGGGGCTGGAAGCCACAATGCCCTAGTCTTGCCAGGACCACCACCAAACACGCAGACAATTTTATATTACACTCTGAGAGCCCTGAGGTTCTGGCTCCGATGAACAGCAAGTTTCAAATGGGATGGGGACCTCCACTGGGAAAACTCCGTGCTGGTTCTAGGCCAGAAAACAAAAGCGACCACACACGGCTATGACGGGCTAGGACGGGGAATCTTTCCGGGAGCTGGGTCCCTGACAATTTAGAGGTTTAAAGATTCTCACCAATACTCTGAATTGTACCTGTGCCCCAAAAGGGAGCTGGTGCACTGCTCTGAACGTAGTTCTGGGCAGCAGCATGTTCCCCAACTGGAGTTTCTGGGTGAAATCCAAGAGCAGTCCTACACTGAGCTCCCTCCAGCCAGGAGAGGCCAAGGGCACAGACGCGATAAATCGACCCCCGAGCGCTCTCCCGTCAACTCCTGTACTCCACCGGCGTGAGAGGCACATGCGGAGTCGACGGCGGAGCGGCAGCAGTCGACTCACCACAGTGAAGACACCACGGTGAGTAGATCTAAGTACGTCGACTTCAGCTACGTTATTCCTAGCAGAACCGCTGGCACTTCCTGTTGCTCTGCGGCGCGAACAGGTCTATGTGGGGCGAGCCCCCCCTCTGGAAAATCGAGTGTGCGATGTGCAGCCTGAGGGACCATTCGTGATCGTGAAACCAGCGGCTGAGGCGGTCAGCTAGCTTGTTTTGTGCTCCTGGAAGGTGCGACGCCTCTAGGTGTATCAAGTGGGCGATGCAAAAATCCCACAGCTCGAGGGCTTCCTGGCACAGGGGAGAGGAGCAAGCACCACCGTTTGTTTCTATAGAAACATCGCTGCAGTGTTGTCCGTCAGCACCCACACACATGCGCCCTGCAGGTGGGCTAGAACGCTTGGCATGCCAGACAAACCGCCTTCAGCTCCCTTACATTGATATGCAGCGATAATTCTGTGTGGGACCATAGGCCTTGGGCTCTGATATTGCTCAGGTGCACTCCCCAACTGAGCGCTGAGGCGTCCGTGACTAGGGATAGCGTAGGATGGGGTTTGGCAAAGGGTACTCCCGCACAAACAACGTGTGGTTGCAGCCACGAGTGGAGAGATTCGAGGATGCGAGGGGGGAGCATAACTATCGTGTCCTGCGGGTCCATGCCCAGCCTGTGCACCCGCGCCAACCACGCCTGGAGGGCTGGACCACGTATCTGCAGGCTGCCATATGCCCCAATAGTTTCATGCAATTTCTGGCCGTGGTTGTGGGAAACCGGCGAAGGTTTTCGATGATGTCCGTGAGTGCTTGGAAGCGCAGCTCCGGCAGGAACGCCCTCGCCTGCATGGAGTCCAAGAGAGCCCCTATGAATTCTATTCTCTGAGTTGGGGCCAGTGTGGATTTGGGCACATTCAATATGAGGCCCAGCCTGTGGAATGTGGCCTGGGGCAAGGACACATGCTCTGCGGCCTGTGCTTGGGACTCTGCCTTGATGAGCCTGTCGTCTAGGTACGGGAATACTTGCGCCTGACACTGCCACGACTGCCATACACGTGGTGAATACCCGGGGGGCCGCCGAGAGCCCGAACGGGAGCACCCTGAACTGCTAGCACTGGCCACTGACCATGAATCGTCTGTGGGCCGGGATAATAAATATATGGAAGTACGCATCTTTCAAATTGAGGGCTGCGTACCAGTCCCCCGGATCCAGGGAAGGAATGATGGTGGCCAGAGAGATCATGCGAAACTTCACCTTCCTTATGAATGTGTTGAGATCTCGCAGGTCCAGGATAGGCCGGAGCCAACCCTTGTCCTGGGGGGGGGGGGGGAGTAGATCAGGAAATAGCAGGAGTAGAACCCCTTGCCCCTGAACTCCTGAGGAACCTCCTCTATTGCCCCTAGAGCGAGGAGCGATTGCACCTCCTGCAAGAGGAGTGCTTGTGAGAAGGGTCCCTGAAAAGGGACAGGGATGGGAGGGAACAGAATATCCCACCCCTACCGTGCTGAGGACCCAACGAGAGTCGATTCACGGGGGGGGGGGGGGGGGGGGAGGAACAGAGAGACTGAAACTGATGCTCCATCCTTGGGCGCATCTTCAAAAAGTTTGGCTTCAGGCCAGGGGGCTGTTTGGCCGAACCCTGGCCTTGGCCTGAGGACTGTGGCGGGCCTCCTATTATTTCTGCCCCGTCTCCTTGACGAGTCTCATCTACGATGCCCAGAGTAGAAGCGGGACGGGGGCTGAGGCTTAAAAGGATCCCCAAAGACTTCAAAGTTGCCCGCGAGTCCTTAAGGCTGTGCAGGCGAGAGTCTGTATTTTGGGTGAACAGGCCTGCACAGTCAAAGGGGAGGTCCTGTATTGTGTTCTGGACCTCAGGTGGTATCCCTGAGACCTGGAGCCACGCACTGCACCTCATTGTGATGGTGGCGATGGTCCGAGCCCACAAGTCCACCGCGTCTAACACAGCCTGGAGGGAGGTTCTGGAGACAACCCTGCCCTCCTCAAGGAGCGCGCTAAACTCCTTGCGCGAGTCAGCCAGGAGTAACTCCTGGAACTTTGCCAACAAACTCCAAGAGTTGAAAGCATAGCGGCTGAGTACCACTTGCTGGTTGGCCACTCGAAGCTGGAGCCCCCAGTCAACTAGACTTTTCGGACAAAAAGGTCCAGTTCTTAGTGTCCCGTGACTTAGGCGCAGGACCCGGCTGTCCTTGCCGCTCTTTGTGGTTTGCCACATCGACCACCACAGTCCCCGGTTGGGGTGGGTGAAAAGGTGTTCGTACCCTTCCTGCGGCACAAAATATTGTCTTTCCAGCCTCTATACCACCCACCGCTAAAGGGGTGGAGCCTGCCAAAGCACCTTTGTGGTATTTTGGATCATTCTTATGAGGGGCAAGGCCATCCTAGAAGGACCCTCAGGGGCAAGGATGTCCACCAGCGGGTCAGACTCCCTCCATGACCTCCTCTGCCTGGAGATTAAGGTTTAGGACCGCCCTCCTAAGGAGATCCTGGGGACCCTTGGTGTCCATCACTGGTAGGGTGGTGGTGGTGGTGCCCGCTCCTGCCTTGTCGGGCAAGGAGGCGGCGGTGGCGGCCCGTGGGGACAAGGGTCTTCCTGCCATTCTGGCTCTCTGGAGGTCGGGTCAGGTACCTCGGAGCCTCCCGTGACTGGAGGTGGCTCTCGTGTCACTGATGGCGCTGGATCGGGTGCTGCGCCTGAGCATGACAGCCCAGGGTCCCTGTCTCATACGGGGGTGTAGTGAGCCAGCGACGTTGCTGGGGGGGGCCCCCCATGGGGTGCAGATGCCACCGATGCCAGCCTGGAGCCCTGACCCTGGTGGTAGGCCCAAGGAGTCCAAAAGGGCCATTGGACTGGGCCCTGCCACGGGGTGGCCGGGCGACCACGGGTGCCAATGATTCCACCAGTCTGCGGTGCCAGGACCAGGAGCGGTAGTGGCGGCGTCAAGAGACGGAAGACTCGGCGTCTGACTCGGATGAGTAGTCTGTGCCCAACCACAGGAGATGGGAGGGCGCGGAGCCGGACGGTGCCGGGGAGCAGTACCAGGGTGATGGTAAGCGGTGCCGTGACATCATAGGCTTGCCACGATGATGAACCAGAGGCGGTGCCGCCATCGGTGCCGGAGCCACATGTGGTGCCGAGCTAGACGTTGTAGCCGGTGCCGCCACTGGTGCCTGGGCTTGCGGGGCCGGGGACTGTGCCGTCATGGCAATGAGGTCCCATGCTGCCTCATTGGTGTCCGGCATGGAGGGACGGTCGATCTCTTCCTCCAAATCCTCCTGAGTTAGGGAGTCCATCAGCACTGGACTCGATGGACCTCCTGTTGGGGCCGGAGTCAACGGTGCCAGGTCTTGAGGCCCAGACCATGGGTGTCCCACCGGAGGACGCACCACGCTGGAGTTCACTCAAGGCTTCTTGACGGAGGAACGACCCCGTCCGCCTTCTTATGCGGCACCAGGGACTGCGAGCAGTGCTGCATGGTGGCACTGGCCTTATGGGTTGGGGAGCAGCACCGGTGCTCCTTGGAGGAGTCCTTCCTCAGTGCCGGGACATCCCGCACTGGGGCGCTGCGCACCGAAGATGCCAGTGCCGCTTCTGGTGCCAGCTCGGCTGGAGGGCCTACTCCGTCAGGAGGAGCTTCAAACGCGCTCTCTCTTAGTCCTGGGTATGAAGCTCCTGCAAATTGGGCACTTATCTGTCTGATGGCCTTCTCCTAAACACTTGAGACAGGCAGCATGTGGATTGCCTGCGGGCATAGGTTTCACACACCTCTCACACGCCTTAAATCCCTGTGACTGAGGCATGCCCCAGTGCCTGGGGAAACTAGGACGGGGGAGGGGAAGCCCCCCGAAGTAAGTGCAACTAAACTACAAACTACTATATAACAAACTAAACTATATACAACTAAGAAAGGGAACCACTAGGTAGGCACTTGCAAACGCAAGAGACTGAGCTGCTCCAACAACCGTCACTGGCGGTAAGAAGGAACTGAGCAAGCGGCGGGTTGGCAGGGACCTATATACACTGCCATAAAGGTGCCACTCCAGGGGTCTCCACAGCCAACCGACGGGTATCGCTAGGGGAAAATAGCTTCCTATGATTGTGCATGCAGCACGCACGTGCACGCACACCTATTGGAATGCACATGAGCAATCACTCGAAGAAGAACTCTTAGTTCCTTTCTCATGCTGCTTTGCCAGGTGTCCTGGTTCCCCAGAAGTGTGGCAGGTTTTTAATGATTTTAATGGTACCTGCTGCCCCATTTGTTTTACATTTGTTTCCTCCAGATGCCTACGACTGGCAGGCAAGTTACTACCCCCCACCAGCATGAGTATTTGAGACTTGCTAGTGATCTTGTGTGCTTCTGGAGCTTGACACATTTAGCGTGTGCTTCAAATGGATGGGATGCTTCTATAGTGGCAGTCGTCTTGGCTGCCTGATTGCTAAGAGCTAGTCTTGGCTCTGCCTTGGGCAACTCACACAAGTGCCTCAGTTTCCCCATCTGTAAGTATTCTTATACTTATCCTATCCTATCTCCTAGAACTGGAAGGGACCTTGAAAGGTCATCGAGTCCAGCCCCCTGCCTTCACTAGCAGGACCAAGTACTGATTTCCCCCCGGTTCCCTAAGTGGCCCCCTCAAGGATTGAACTCACAACCTTGGGTTTAGCAGGCCAATGCTCAAACCACTGAGCTATCCCTCCCCCCTTAAATCCCTTCTCACAAGGGGAGGCTTTCTACAGTGTCATAAGCGTGGGGGAGGTTTACAAGACATGGTTCCTCCCCAAGAAGTTCACAATCTAGAGCCCCACTGATTCCACAACCACACCGAGGTGACAGCTAAATCATGGCTCCGCTTTGTAGTAGAGACAGGTCTTGGGAGGATTCAGCCCTGTCTGGGAATGCTCTTACACAGCCCATCGGGAACAGCCAAGATCTAGTCTACACCACCAAATGTAAATCATGCTTTGATTATTCCGAGGGAAAGCTATGTTGTAACCGGGACCAGTGACTGGGCTGTTCTGTAGATGGGGCCTTATAACCAATTTAAATGGTCATAACATCTGGCCATGAGGCACCCATGCTTATGACATTTCCTTCTCTGTCACAGTTTCTTAGCCTGGCTGTGACTTAGCCTAGTATCTACCAGGATTAAAACAGTTCCCTAACAGTTGTATCCTGTTATTTTTCCTGACCACAAAGACAAGCTATATATTTCACAGCTGCCTCTAAATATGGTTCTTGCAGTGTTCAGGCCGGTGACACAATGGTGATTAGGTTTAAGCAGAAGACAAGGGTTAATACAGTTTAAGGTCCCATGATCAGGTTTCACTACATCTTGGTTCTTTAGTATACCTTAAATTAAATTGATTTTAACTGTATCAGTATTGCAGGTCCACCAGGGACAAAGAGCAGGATGGAGAGAGAGAGAGAGGCTAAGCTAGGCTGGTACTTTGCAAGTCAGGAGAGAAATGACAGAGGTGTAAAATGAAGTGTTAATGGACATTAGGGCTGTAATTGAATCAAGCAGAAAAAGCCTAAGCAGCAGTCTGATAAAAATGGCTGCTAAATGACAGCATGTGACCAACTGGGACTGTTCTTACTGTGATCTGTAAGTGCTGACAGGGGAGTGTGGCTGGGATGGTCTGCGTTGGGGGATGGGAGAATGACCGAAGGGAAATACCTGAGCCTGTAACATGAGAACCCAGGAGGGGGCTGGGGCGAGGTGACACCTTTGCCCGGGAAACTGAACAAAGGTGGGAGGGGTCGCTGAAGGCAGAGTCTGGGGAGCTGGCTGGTGAGGTGACTGGAGGCAGGGAGGGCTCTGACCTCTGGAGGGGGCTGGGGTGTCCGAGGACCCCAAGATGGACCTAACTGAGGGGTATCCTGTTGTCTGTGCCTGCAAGACCTGTCTCGGACTGTATTCCCGTCGTCTAAATAAACCTTCTGCTTTACTGGCTGGCTGAGAGTCATGGTGAATCGCAGGAAGCCGGGGGTGCAAGGCCCTGAGTCCCCCCTTACTCCGTGACAACTGGTGGCAGCGGCGGGATCTACTGCACCCCGTGGACGGCGCTTCCTGCAGTAAGTGACTGGGGAGAAGTAAAACGAAGGGGGATTGACGGGGACCAGGCGTGCTGAGGAGTCAGAGAGAGACGGTTATCACCCCTGGGAGTGTGTGACCAGCGAGAAGGACTTTTGCAGTAACAGGGTCCCCCGGGGGATCGCAGCGAGTGGTCCCAGGGGCGGAGGAGTCTGCAGCTCGACCCTGGCAGAGAGGTGGTGACCTCGAGAAGGGCTGGCACACTAGGGGTCTCCCTGGAAACTGTGGGGAGCGGTGGGCACACAGGCCTGTGAGTGGCCAGCAGGAAGATGTATGCCAAGCGGCTTAAGAGCGACCTGGTGGAGCTGTGCAAGCAGAGGGGGGTGCGCATTGGGAAGCTCACCAAAGAACAGCTCATTGCCCAGCTGGAGAAGGGAGATCGCGCGAATGAACTGATCCCTGTCTCTGAGGGAAGCAGCCTGGCAGATGCAGCGCAGGCCCCAGTGTCTGTCCCAGCTGGGAGTGGTCAGCCGGCTGCTGAGGGCTTCCAGAGACCCCTCCTGCCTATGCCTAGGGGAAGGGTGGGGAGGAGCCCAGCAAATACCGAGGGCGCCGTGACCCCCCCGGCCAGCAGGGGATCCTCCCGGCGACACTCGCCGGCCAGCAGGGGATCCTCCCGGCCACGCGCAGCATCCGTGGAGCGGAATGGGCTGGAATGGGAGAAAGAGCTAAAACTGAGAGAGCTGGAGGTTTGTGAACACCAGAGGCAGCATGAACGGGAGGAGAATGAGAGACAAAGACAGCATGAAGAGAGACAAAGGCAGCATGAACGGGAGGAGAAAGAGAAACTGAGGCAGCATGAAGAGAGAGAGAGGCATCGTGAACGGGAGGAGAATGAGAGACAGCGTCAGCAGGAACTGGAACTGGCGAGGCTGAAGGGCCGCGAGCCCCCGGCTGCGGTGAGTGAGGGGGGACCCAGGACTGCACGGAGCTTTGATAAGTGCATCCTGGCCCCACGCAAGGAGGGGGAGGACATGGATGACTTCCTGGATGCCTTTGAGACGGCCTGCGAGCTGCACCAGGTTGATCCTGCAGACAAACTCCGGGTTCTCACCCCCTTACTGGACCCCAAAGCCTTGGCCTTGTACCGCCAACTGGAAGAGGCGGAAAAAGGGGACTATGAACTATTCAAAAAGGCCCTGCTACGTGAGTTTGGGCTGACTTCTGACATGTACCGGGAAAGGTTCCGGAGTCAGGATAAAACCCCTGAGATCTCATATCTGCAACTAGCCGTCCGCATGGAGGGATACGCCAGCAAGTGGGCAGATGGGGCCCAGACGAAGGAGGACCTGGTTAAACTGCTGGTACTGGAGCAACTGTATGAGCGGTGCCCATCCGACCTGAGGCTGTGGTTGAGGGACAAAAAACCAGAGAACCCGCGACATGCAGGCCGGCTGGCCGATGAGTTTGTAAAGAGCCGGTCAGGGGCTGGCAGGGAGGAGTCCCAAAGGAACAGTCCCACCACAACGCAGAGCGAGAGTCACCATGGGCCATCCCAGCGGGAAAATACGGAGAAACCTCACCAAAGGGGAAGATCCAGCGTCAGGTCCATCCAACCCACTCGAGGGAACCCCTGGGACATGGTCTGCTATCACTGTGACCAAAGAGGTCACATACGGGCCCAGTGCCCCAGGCTCAGGGACAGACTGAGCAGACCAAACCCACAGAGGGTTGACTGGGTAGAGACCCAGCCAGGCGAGAGGCAGCACTCCCAGGGAAGGGGGGCTGGCAGAGTACCACCTGCTAAGAGGGAGGAGAGCTCCAGGCCTGCTCCTCTGCGGGGCGGGATGCTCCAGACTCAGGGTTTTTGGTTTATACAGTGGGCGCGGGGCGGTCCCTCCGGAAAGAGTACCTCGTTCCCCTGGAGGTGGATGGGAGGAAGGTCGATGGATACTGGGATACGGGCGCAGAGGTGACGCTGGCCCGGCCCGAGGTGGTGGCCCCAGATCAGGTGGTGCCCAACACCTACCTGACCCTGACGGGGGTGGGCGGGACACCAGTCAAAGTGCCCGTGGCGAGGGTACACCTGAAGTGGGGGGCCAAGGAGGGCCCCAAGGACGTGGGGGTACACCCGTATTTGCCCACTGAGGTGTTGATGGGGGGGGACCTGGAGGACTGGTCAAGCAACCCCCAGGGTGCCCTGGTTGTGACCCGCAGTCAGAGCCGGCGAGGGGCACTGCGCCCTGGCCTTGGGGAGGGTGCCTTGCCCGAGGCACAGGACCCTAACCTGGTGGGGAGGGAACACCCAGGGACACAGCTCAGGGAGGCTGCGGCTTCAGACCCAGCCGGCGAGAGAGAGCAGGTGGCCATCCCTGTCCCAGCTGCTGAGTTCCAGGCCGAGGTGCAGAAAGATCCCTCCTTGCGGAAGATAAGGGACCTGGCCGACCTCGGTGCGGTACAGACCATGGGGAGAGGCGGCCGGAAAAGGTTCCTGTGGGAGAAGGGGTTCCTGTACCGAGAATGGGCTCCCCCAGGGAAAATGGAGTCAGGGGGGATCAGGAGGCAGCTGGTGGTACCCCAGAAGTATCGCCGCCAGCTGCTGTACCGGGCCCATGACACCCCCCTCTCAGGGCACCAGGGAACCTGGCGTACCCAGCAGAGGCTGCTACGGAGCTTTTACTGGCCTGGGGTCTTTGTTACTGTCCGGCAGTACTGCCGATCCTGTGACCCCTGTCAGAGGGGGAGGAAGGCCCGGGACAAGGGGAAAACGGCTTTAGGACCCTTGCCCAGCATAGAGGAGCCTTTCCAGAGGGTGGCCAAGGTTAAAAGGGGGGCTCTGAACCAAGAGAGCCCGAAGCACAGACCTCCAGACTGGAGCGCTGGGAGAAGACCCCAGCCCAGTTGGAACCCCAGGGGTATTGGGGTGGGAAAAGGGCACAGGCCGCATAACCCTTCCCACATGCGAACTGCGAATGCCCTCGAGCACCCCCGACCTAAGGGGGGGCGTGAAACTGGAGGGGCCTGGTGTAATTCTCACCAAGGAATGGGAGGGATGCGGGGGCATCCATGGGAACGGGGGTAGGTTCGAACTTCCCCGGGTCACTGGCTGAAGTGACCCCGCTCAGTTCGGTCTCGAAGGGGGGAGATGTGACGAACTGGGACTGTTCTTACTGTGATCTGTAAGTGCTGACAGGGGAGTGTGGCTGGGATGGTCTGCGTTGGGGGATGGGAGAATGACCGAAGGGAAATACCTGAGCCTGTAACATGAGAACCCAGGAGGGGGCTGGGGCGAGGTGACACCTTTGCCCGGGAAACTGAACAAAGGTGGGAGGGGTCGCTGAAGGCAGAGTCTGGGGAGCTGGCTGGTGAGGTGGCTGGAGGCAGGGAGGGCTCTGACCTCTGGAGGGGGCTGGGGTGTCCGAGGACCCCAAGATGGACCTAACTGAGGGGTATCCTGTTGTCTGTGCCTGCAAGACCTGTCTCGGACTGTATTCCCGTCGTCTAAATAAACCTTCTGCTTTACTGGCTGGCTGAGAGTCATGGTGAATCGCAGGAAGCCGGGGGTGCAGGGCCCTGAGTCCCCCCTTACTCCGTGACACAGCAACAGGCTGGAAATGGGGCAAATCAAATTGCAGTCATTGATTAAAGTCAGGCCTTGGCTACACTCAGGACGCTGTGAAGCGCGAGTGTAGTCGCGCCGCCAGCGCTGCGAGAGCGTGCAGCACTGCAGGCACTGATTACACTGGCGCTTTACAACGCTGCACTCGCTGTGCTCAGGGGGGTGTTTTTTCACACCCCTGAGCGCAGCAAGTTGCAGCGCTGTACAGCGCCAGTGTAGCCAAGGCCTCAGTTAAGTAACTAGAGAGAGTGAAAACCAGTAATATGCAGCACTAATCACATGGAAAACTAAATCAGCTACATGACAAAGTAGCGGTTCTTTGAGTCAGTGAGTTTCAGCCTGAGCAGTAGTCTGAAGTCTATACAACAACCTGATGCCATTTCACAATTAAACAGATATAACACAAAGATGCACCACCGTGGCTAGGTCCAAATTATAACATATAGCACACCCTCCAAGGATGCTGTACCAAGTGGCCTTGCCCCACAGTTCCCTGAGAAAAATGTTTGTGGGAGTAAATCCATCGCTGGCTGGTCCTGCACCAATGTTTCAGAGCGTGAACCACAGACGTGGCATGTTTCAGTGTACACAAAAGCTGATATCTTACTACATTAATAGCAACCCGTCTGGCATAAGGGACTCTATTCTTTGGAAGACAAGACACAGGACCATAGATTTTTAAGTGCTGGAAGGACCAGTGTGGCCATCTAGTCTGACCTCCTGCAGAGCAAAGGCCTTAGAATTTCACCCAGCAATTCCTGTCTCAAGTCCAATAACTTGTAACTGAGCTAGAGCATATATTTTAAGACACCCAATCATGATTTAAAGATTTCAAGTGATGGAGAACCCGACAAACTTCTTGATTCACTGTCCCAGTGAGCGATATGCCCCCTCACTGTTAAAAATGTGCCCCCTTGTTTCTGGTTTAAATTTTTCAAGTTTCACTTTCTAGTCCTCAGATCTGGCATTCTGCCTTTGCCTGCTACATTAAAGAACTGCCTGTTACTCCTGAGGGCAAAATTAAAAATTCTGCACCAAAAAAAAAAAAAAAAAAATTCTGTGCACAATATTTTAAAGCTCTTCAAGCTTTATTGTCAATAAATAAATGCAGAGGCTCCAGCATGCAGTGGGGAGCACAGGCCACTGGTTGTACGAAGGTGGGAATCACCCTGCAGCCTCCCTACTGCCCACCCCCAGGACACGGACTCAGTGGTGAGGCTGCACTTAGGGTGACCAGATGTTCTGATTTTATGGGGACAGTCCCGATATTTGGGGTTTTTTTTTTTTAAATATGGGCTCCTACTACCTCCCACCCCCTGTCCCAATTTTTCACACTTGCTACCTGGTCACCCTAGCTGCACCTGACCCAGCACAAGGCCTGGGCCTACTGCAGACACACCCTGGGGCCCTGCCCCTCTGCGCCAGGTGTGGGGCAGGCAGGCTCAACCAGGCAGGATCCAAGTGTGGAGGGGCTCAGTGTGGGGTGAGAGGATTCTGTGTGGGACAATCAGGGTGCAGGCTGCTCAGTGTGGGGGGATCTGAATGCACAGAGGCTCGTTGGGGGCGGGGGTTCCAGGTGCAGGGGCAATGGGACTCTGCAGGAGCTTCCAGGTGAAAGTGGTTGGGTATCGGTGGAGGGGTCTGGGTGCGAGGGTCTCAGCAGGAGGCTCTGGGTGCTGGGGGAGTGGGACTTGGTGGGGTGGGGATCTGGGTGCAGCTAGTTGGGGGGGTCAGTGGCATGGGGATCTGGATGTGGGGGCTCAGGGGGGTGAGGCTTGTCAGGGTGGGGGGTTGAGTGCAGGGAGCTCAGTGGGGGGTGAGCTGGGTGCAAGGTGGGGGTCTGGAGGCAGGGGGGCTCCAGATGCAGGCGTTGAGGTTCAGTGGGGTGGGGTTTGGGTATGGAGGGCTAGGGGGGGGTTCTGGGTGTACAGGGTGAGACATGTCAGGGGGGTCTGAGTATGGGAGGTCCAGATGCACGGGGGTTGGGCGGATGGGGGAGCAGCTTCCCGTACAGTGACCCCTCCCCCTGCAGCTGAGGAGCGATGGGGGCAGGAAGCAGGGGAGGATGCTGAGCTTCCTGCAGCTGGATCCTGCAACATGATCAGCAGGCTGCCACAGCCTTACCCTGGTCTATGTGGCAATGCTCAGGCATCGCCCATGAACCAGCAACTTTGTGGGGCATGGTGTCAGCTTTAGATACTTCCAGTAAGACTCTCCCACTTGTACAGATGCCCTCTTTGGTCAGCTTTCCTTGCAGTCTTTACCTTTCCACTGCTGTTAATTCTTCAATATACACTCTTCCCTCTGCCGTGGGGCAGGGAAAGCTTCTCCTTAGGAGCAACGTGGCAGGGGATGGCTTTGTAACTTCAGCTCAAGATCTGACTCTCTGAAGCTGCAAAATCAGGACCAGAAGTCCCAGCCAAAATTTCCAAAACAATTTCTCGGGGGGGGGGGGGGGGAATCTATGACCCAGTCTCTGTCCTACAAAGTGTCTCAGCACTTCCTGTATTTCCTGCATCCCTGCAGAAATGGGGCGCGCTAGTGTGGTTGAGTGACAAGGAAATGCATATTGCAGCAATTGAAGTAAATGGAGGACAAATGGTCAGAACAATAGTTTGAATAACTACTTCCTCAAAGTACATACCTGCCAGGGAAACCAATTTCTCTTACAATAGGAGTACAAGGGAAAGCTTCTCCCCCACTGTTTTAAAACTTCCAAGTCTTGTCCAGTAGTACCGATTACCCATCTTTTTGCAACGAATTAGTGCAGGAGCATTTGTACCAGTCACTCAGTGCACAAGAAAGAATTGCCCAGCCACTTCAGCCAAGCCTGCTTGCTTTGTAAAGAGGTGCTGTTTACTAAGGGCTTGGCTACACTTGCAAGTTAGAGCACATTAAAGCAGCCCCAGGCACCCTAACTCATGATGCGTCCACACTGGCAAGGCACGTAGCGCACCCAGACTCCGTGGCTGGAGCGCTCCTGGTAATCCACCCCCCCGAGAAGCATAACGCTTGCTGCGCCCCGGCTGGAGTGCCGCAGCGCCAGTGTTGACGCCCTGATCAGCCTCCAGAAGTGTCCCACAATGCCTGTTCTAGCCACTCTGGTCATCACTTTGAACTCTACTGCCCTGCCCTCAGGTGACCAAGTGTCAGACCCTGCCCTTTAAATTCTCTGGGAATTTTGAAAATCCCCTTCCTGTTTGCACAGCAAGGTGTGGAGTGCTCTCAACGAATCTTTCCAGGTGACCATGCCTCCACGCGCCAGGCGATCCCCAGTATGGAGCAATGGCGAGGTGCTGGACTTCAGTGTTTCGGGGGAGCAAGCTGTCCAGTCCCAGCTGCGCTCCAGCCGTAGGAATTATGATACACCTCTACCCTGATATAACGCGACCCAATATAACACGAATTCGGATACAACGCGGTAAAGCAGTGGTCCGGGGGAGCGGGGCTGCGCACTCCGGCGGCTTAAAGCAAGTTCGATATAACGCGGTTTCACCTATAACATAGTAAGATTTTTTGGCTCCCGAGGACAGCGTTATATCGAGGTAGAGGTGTACCTTCGGGCAGAAATCAAGGGACATGATGGAAAGGGGACATGACCGGGACGCACTGCAGTGCAGGGTTAAAGTGAAGGAGCTGCAGAATGCGTACTGCAAAGCGCGCAAGGCAAACTACCGCTCCGGTTCTGCCCCCGCGACCTGCCGTTTCTACAAAGAGCTGGACGCGATACTTGGGGGCGACCCCACCTCCACTTTGACACTGCAGAGCCCAGTTCAACAAGGCAAGAGGAGGAGGAAAGCGGGAACGAGGGTGCTGAGGAGGAGGGAGACAGCCCAGCATCCCTAGATGCATGCAGCCAGGAGCTGTTCTCAAGCCAGGAGGAAGGTAGCCAGTCGCAGTGGACAGTGCTTGGGGAAGGACAAATGCCAAAGGTGGTGCCCTGTAAGCGGCTTTTATTTTGGGAAGGAAGTTGTTTGGTGCAGGCTCTTGGAGCGAGGAGGGTTAGGGCTGCATGCATGCCTAGATGCGGAATAGGGCGTTTATGGGGCTCTCTCACATCATGGTAATCGGCCTCAGTAATCTCTTCAGAGGTCTCATGCAGAAGTGAGATATAACTGAGTTTACAATTTCCAAAGGCAAACTGGGATTTAGGATTGCCTCTCCGCCACATCGTTTCCACCCAGGCACTAGAGGCAGCAGTGTGGTGCTCATTTCTCCAATCTGAGCTACAGAGGTTTGTTTTTATGTATGATGAACCCAGATTCACTATAAAAAAAAATTTCCCCCCAAAATCCACACCCCGGAACACCAACATCCCATAGAGCAAAAGCAGATCTAGGTAGTTATAGCTGAGCTCCTCACAACCACCAATGGATTTTAACCTCACACTGCCGTGAAGGTAGATAAGTATTATCCTCATTTTACAGATGGTGAATTGAGGCACATGGTAGATTAAGTGATTTGCCAAGGTCACACCAGAAGCCTGTGGCAGAGTAAGAAACTGACCCAAGTCTCCTGATGCCTAGTTCAGTGCCTTATCCAATAAGCTATCCTTCTACCCTGCATGAGACTAATTACTGAGATCTTTGCACTTCCAAAGGAGATTTCCCCTCCAACATCTGGGTCAGCAATCACCGTGTCACTACATCCCCCACAGATGAGAAGTTCAGGTTTATGAAAGAGTTATGCTCCCGCTGGGGATTTTAAAGGCTCAGGGAGCAAAAGGCAAGATCTCGGTCCTAACAGGATCCCATCAAGACTTAGACTAGACCACCAGTTTCTCCAGAGGTTCTTACATCCTTTTGAAACTCCCGCCCTCTGTCTGCACTATTGAGACAACCCGTGCGGATACCTCTACCATTAACAGTCAAGCATATTGCCCTTATTACTAATGTTTTAGAGATTAAATCTGTAAATACATTTTATAGGAAAACAGGAAAAATGACTACGTGCTTTTTAACCCACTTAAAGAAACACCTTAATTTGGAGCCAACTTTACATTAGTATTGATTCTTTGTGTGGACAGACTGGAGCCTTCTGCAATCTGCATTTGTTATAAGCACCTCTATCAGGAATTAGGGCCCCATTGTCCTAGGCAAGGTACAAATTTACCCAGAAGGCTCACAGTCTAAGACAAAAGATTTGACTTGGGAACAGACAGGAGGGAGGAAGAAGGGATGTTAGGTTAGTTGTAACAATGATCTTAGTACTCACGAGTGATCACTAGTCTAGTGTCATCACATGGTAGTGATAAATAGGTTTCACAAAGATAGACTAAGGATGGATTTAAAAGACATAAGGCAGTGACTGCAAATTTAGATGAGGATTTCTTCTCACGAGTAATGGGAAAAGCAGACATGCAGGTTTATTACTAACCCATTAACACTAGCATGTAATTAATGCAGAGGAGGAGCCAGTGCTCATACATCATAAGAATGTCATTAAACCTGCATCATGTGCAAAGGAGACAAACCCCCATGATTTAATCAAGATGGATGGTTAAAAGGAACTGGGAGGTTTTGGAACACAGAAGTGGTCAATTTGTCTGACTTCATCAAGACGACCACCTGGAAGTAAAAAAGGGGGGCAAAAGCCAAACCCTGATTGCAGGAGCTACACATGCATTCAAAGTCAAATTTACACACATGTAACATGCATTACTTAAGACTGAAAAGCAAGATTTTTTTTAATGGAAAGAGAGGCTACCTTAAAAAGGATGTTGGCAGGTCAGCTTTGACCCAGAAATTAAACAAGCACAAATGGTTTGTTTGTATTTCTTTAAAAAGTTTTAAAAACTAAAATCACAAATTTCCATTGATTTTTAGAAATTCAATGGAAACGGGCAGGGTTTAATGTTTTTTAAGTGACCAGCAAAAGGGGAAAATGTGTTTGATTGTAAAGAAGAAACAATGCACAAAAAAGGCCTGAATTGATTTGTGTTTTAATGGGTTTTGTATTTTTTTTTTTTTTTTTTTTAAAACATGAGAGATTAGAGCTTTTGCTGAACAAATTCACTGACTCACTAAAGAATTAACCAGATTTTGACATCAACCAGAGCTATTGAAAGGAAACTGTTTCCCATAACTTCCAGTTCATTAACTTGGTGATGTCTCATCCCTCTTCTCTGGAATGGTTGTTGATTCCCTCCATTCTTCACTTATCCACCCTTGACATTTTTCACCCCCTTCCATCTGAAGGTCCGCCCTGCCAGCTTCCCCTTCCCCCTCCCCCCATGCTCACCCCCAACATCTGCTTCCTCCACTCCTGTTCTTGCATTGTGGTGTGTTCCTGGCAAAACCGCTATGACCAGGCTAATTGCATGCACTACAAATTCATTCTCTCCTGTTCTACCATCTTCCTACATGAACCACTCTGCTACTCCATCTTAAATGAATCCCATGCCTCCAATCCCAACTGCCTTTTCACCATTTTTGGGTATGTCTACACTGCAAACTAGAGGTGTATTCTTAACTCAGGTTAGCTAACTTAGGATAAAATAGCAGTGAAAACACAGCTACACAGCATGTGTTAGCATCTGGAGTTAAAGTCTATAGGGCAAGATGAACTTGCACTGCTAACCCGAGCTAAAAGACAGGTTACTGTGTCTTCATTATTATTTAAACCCAAATTAGTGAACCTGAATTAAGAATACACTTTTTTCCACAGCAGTGTAGCCCTCAATCCTCAAACCTTCCTCTCCTCCTGCATCTCGGCTTCTCTCTTGACACGGGATCTTATCAATTTCTTCCCAGGAAAAAACAAAAACCTGACATGACCTTCCCTCTCCCATCTGCTTGCCCTTTCTTTACCTTCCCCTCCCACCTCACAACTCTCGCCTCCTTCTCCCTGACCACAGACAGAAGTTTTTTATCTTCTTTCCTTCTCCAGCCCCTCCACTTGCCTCACTGACTCCATCCCACATGCCTCACACCCAGTCTCATACCCTCCCTTACTCTTCTCCGGCTCTTTCCTCCCACTAAAACGCCCACCCTTCTCCCTCCATTACCATACCATTGCCTCTCCCCCTTTTATCTCTAATCTTATTGAATACATGATCTACAATCCCTGGCTGGAATTCCTCTCTGCCAATTCCATCCTAGACCAGGAGCAGCACTTCAGGGGAGGGGGGAGCCTTGCAGGGCCTATAGCCACCCCAAAATTTGCCTTAGCCCTCTCTCCCCACCCCACCAGCTGCCGTTCTCCGGCCACCTAGCTCTGAAGGCAGAGCAGAGGCTGCTGGCCGGGCATCCAGCTCCAGCAGCATTGGAGAATTAAGGCCAAGCACGGGGCCTAAGACTAGCCCCCCAGCCTGTGTCCCCACTAGCTGGGAAACGATGCCCAGGGTAGGTGAAGGGCTGGAGCTCTCCATAGTGGTCTAGACTGACTCACTCCGACCTGGGCTCCTGGACCCTGCCCCCCCACAATCACTGCTATCCAAGGATTCTGCTGGCCCTGGAGCCAGGTCCCCACACCCAGGCAGCTCCTGCCAGCTGCAAGCAGCAAGTGCCCCACACTGCCCAGCTCCAGTTTCAGACCTGGCTGGAGGTCGGGCCTCACGGTGAGGGGGGGGGGGGCACAGCTCCCCAATTTTCTGTCTGGCCCACCTCTAATAGCTTGAGAACTTTCAAAATTAGTTAACACCTATTTAAAGCAAATCCTGATAGATTTGGGTGAATAGCTCTTTCTAGAAGATTCATACACCCTTTGGGGTTGAAAAGACTCTAGTTCTCTCATCCTCCAGCAAGGACAGGGACCAACAAGACTTGATATTCCTAATTGTAAAGTTACAGAAAGCAAATGAAACTTTACAACATTTGGGCTGCTCTTACACATCATAAAAGCAGCACAAAGGGAACAATAGCTTTAAATAAACAAAGCTTTCCCAGCAATATTTGCAAGCCAAACATTCAAAGTGCCTGAAAACACTGGAACAATGACAGACAGGCTACCCAAAAAAATACAACTAGTTTTCATTGTTTAAGTGCAAGAAGTGAATAACCTCAATGGTGAAAACCGAACTGGATTTCTAGAGTGCTTCCATTTTCCTGAGTTTGAGGTGTTCTTGTTAATACAGGAAACGAGATTTGTTTAGCAGCATCTAGGATTTGTGACTTAACTGGGTCTCCAACCGTGAGCACTGTGAAAATAGAGCCTCCTGCAATCAGTATGGCTGCACAGGCCCCTCTGCATGCCTCGGATAAGGAATCATCAGCATTTTACAAACGGTGTTTAACTCACAAGGAAAGAAACTTCTTCCCCCATTTCAGACCAAGCAAAAATTCAGAATGAAGCATCGCTAAAATCCACCTCCACCCTCCCAGGCCTTTAATCTGCCCAGAAGGGCCCTGGCGAGGGCTTTACAGAGATTCGAACTCAAAGCACCAAATGTTTAGCACAATCCTCAAACCCCAAAGGCAATAGGGGCCAATGCAGGGTGGGGACTCAGCTGAGAAAAGGAGACTCAGCAACAAAACGAACCATCTGCGAAGCAAGGAGCGAGACCCGGGAGCAAAGGAGCCATGGGCAGCCCCAGGGTACTGGGGTCCCAACACCTCAGAGAGAGACAGACACAGCTTCATGTACCATCACCACCAGGATCATGCCAGGCAGACACACCCAGCGGGATGAAAAGTGAAGCTCCTGAACTGCCTCCTGCCCCGGCCCCCTTCCTGTACCCTCCCCCCTGCCCGCCGCACTCCCCTGGCCCCTTCCTGTACCCTCTCCCCACCCGCCTCACTGCCCCTACTCCCCCTCCTCTACCCTCCCCCCTGCCCGCCGCACTGCCCCTACACCCCCTTCCTCTACCCTCCCCCCACCCACCTCACTGCCCCTACCCCGCCTTCCTGTAACCTCCCCCCCGCCCCACTCCCTTCCTGTACCCTCCCCCCACCCGCCTCACTGCCCCTACTCCCCCTCCTCTACCCTCCCCCCGCCCCACTGCCCCTACCCGCCTCACCGCTCCTCTACCCTCCCCCCACCCACCTCACTGCCCCTACTCCCTTCCTCTACCCTCCCCCCTGCCCGCCTCACTGCCCCTGGCCCCTTCCTGTACCCTCCCCCCACCCACCTCACTGCCCCTACCCCCCCTTCCTCTACCCTCCCCCCACCCGCCTCACTGCCCCTACTCCCTTCCTCTACCCTCCCCCCTGCCCGCCGCACTGCCCCTGGCCCCTTCCTGTACCCTCCCCCCACCCGCCTCACTGCCCCTACTCCCCCTCCTCTACCCTCCCCCCTGCCCGCCACACTGCCCCTAAACCCCCTTCCTCTACCCTCCCCCCTGCCCACCTCACTGCCCCTACCCCCCCTTCCTGTACCCTCCCCCCGCCCACCTCACTGCCCCTACCCCCCCTTCCTGTACCCTCCCCCCCGCCCACCTCACTGCCCCTACCCCCCCTTCCTGTACCCTCCCCCCCGCCCACCTCACTGCCCCTACCCCCCTTCCTGTACCCTCCCCACCGCACTGCCCCTACCCCCTTCCTCTACCCTCACCCCGCCCACCTCACTGCCCCTACCCCCCCTTCCTCTACCCTCCCCCAGCCCGCCGCACTGCCCCTACCCCCTTCCTCTACCCTCCCCCCACCCACCTCACTGCCCCTACCCCCCCTTCCTCTACCCTCCCCCCTGCCCGCCACACTGCCCCTGGCCCCTTCCTGTACCCTCCCCGCGCCCGCCTCACTGCCCCTGACCCCTTCCTGTACCCTCCCCCCGCCCGCCTCACTGCCCCTACTCCCTTCCTCTACCCTCCCCCTACCCGGCGCACTGCCCCTGGCCCCTTCCTGTACCCTCCCCCCACCCGCCTCACTGCCCCTACTCCCCCTCCTCTACCCTCCCCCCTGCCCGCCGCACTGCCCCTACACCCCCTTCCTCTACCCTCCCCCCACCCACCTCACTGCCCCTACCCCGCCTTCCTGTAACCTCCCCCCCGCCCCACTCCCTTCCTGTACCCTCCCCCCACCCGCCTCACTGCCCCTACTCCCCCTCCTCTACCCTCCCCCCTGCCCGCCTCACTGCCCCTGGCCCCTTCCTGTACCCTCCCCGCGCCCGCCTCACTGCCCCTGGCCCCTTCCTGTACCCTCCCCCCACCCACCTCACTGCCCCTACCCCCCCTTCCTCTACCCTCCCCCCACCCGCCTCACTGCCCCTACTCCCTTCCTCTACCCTCCCCCCTGCCCGCCGCACTGCCCCTGGCCCCTTCCTGTACCCTCCCCCCACCCGCCTCACTGCCCCTACACCCCCTCCTCTACCCTCCCCCCTGCCCGCCTCACTGCCCCTACACCCCCTTCCTCTACCCTCCCCCCTGCCCACCTCACTGCCCCTACCCCCCCTTCCTGTACCCTCCCCCCGCCCACCTCACTGCCCCTACCCCCCCTTCCTGTACCCTCCCCCCCGCCCACCTCACTGCCCCTACCCCCCTTCCTGTACCCTCCCCCCCGCCCACCTCACTGCCCCTACCCCCCTTCCTGTACCCTCCCCCCCCGCCCACCTCACTGCCCCTACCCCCTTCCTCTACCCTCCCCCCACCCACCTCACTGCCCCTACCCCCTTCCTCTACCCTCCCCCCACCCACCTCACTGCCCCTACCCCGCCTTCCTGTAACCTCCCCCCCGCCCCACTCCCTTCCTGTACCCTCCCCCCACCCGTCTCACTGCCCCTACTCCCCCTCCTCTACCCTCCCCCCGCCCGCCTCACTGCCCCTACCCGCCTCACCGCTCCTCTACCCTCCCCCCACCCGCCTCACTGCCCCTACTCCCTTCCTCTACCCTCCCCCCTGCCCGCCTCACTGCCCCTGGCCCCTTCCTGTACCCTCCCCCCTGCCCGCCTCACTGCCCCTGGCCCCTTCCTGTACCCTCCCCCCACACACCTCACTGCCCCTACACCCCCTTCCTCTACCCTCCCCCCACCCGCCTCACTGCCCCTACTCCCTTCCTCTACCCTCCCCCCTGCCCGCCTCACTGCCCCTGGCCCCTTCCTGTACCCTCCCCCCAGCCCGCCGCACTGCCTCTACTCCCCCTCCTCTACCCTCCCCCCTGCCCGCCACACTGCCCCTAAACCCCCTTCCTCTACCCTCCCCCCTGCCCACCTCACTGCCCCTACCCCCCCTTCCTGTACCCTCCCCCCGCCCACCTCACTGCCCCTACCCCCCCTTCCTGTACCCTCCCCCCCGCCCACCGCACTGCCCCTACCCCCTTCCTCTACCCTCCCCCCGCTCGCCGCACTGCCCCTACCCCCCCTTCCTCTACCCTCCCCCCACCCACCTCACTGCCCCTACCCCCCCTTCCTCTACCCTCCCCCCACCCACCTCACTGCCCCTACTCCCTTCCTCTACCCTCCCCCCTGCCCGCCGCACTGCCCCGGCCCCTTCCTGTACCCTCCCCCCACCCGCCTCACTGCCCCTACTCCCCCTCCTCTACCCTCCGCCCACCCGCCTCACTGCCCCTACTCCCTTCCTCTACCCTCCCCCCTGCCCGCCTCACTGCCCCTGGCCCCTTCCTGTACCCTCCCCCCTGCCCGCCTCACTGCCCCTGGCCCCTTCCTGTACCCTCCCCCCACCCACCTCACTGCCCCTACCCCGCCTTCCTCTACCCTCCCCCCACCCGCCTCACTGCCCCTACTCCCTTCCTCTACCCTCCCCCCTGCCCGCCGCACTGCCCCTGGCCCCTTCCTGTACCCTCCCCCCACCCGCCTCACTGCCCCTACCCCGCCTTCCTGTAACCTCCCCCCCGCCCCACTGCCCCACCCCCTTCCTGTACCCTCCCCCCACGCACCTCACTGCCCCTACTCCCCCTCCTCTACCCTCCACCCTGCCCGCCTCACTGCCCCTGGCCCCTTCCTTTACCCTCCCCGCGCCCGCCTCACTGCCCCTGGCCCCTTCCTGTACCCTCCCCCCACCCACCTCACTGCCCCTACCCCCCCTTCCTGTACCCTCCCCCCACCCGCCTCACTGCCCCTACTCCCTTCCTGTACCCTCCCCCCACCCGCCTCACTGCCCCTACTCCCTTCCTCTACCCTCCCCCCTGCCCGCCGCACTGCCCCTGGCCCCTTCCTCTACCCTCCCCCCTGCCCGCCGCACTGCCCCTACTCCCCCTCCTCTACCCTCCCCCCTGCCCACCTCACTGCCCCTACACCCCCTTCCTCTACCCTCCCCCCTGCCCACCTCACTGTCCCTACCCCCCCTTCCTGTACCCTCCCCCCACCCACCTCACTGCCCCTACTCCCTTCCTCTACCCTCCCCCCTGCCCGCCTCACTGCCCCTGGCCCCTTCCTCTACCCTCCCCCCTGCCCGCCGCACTGCCCCTACTCCCCCTCCTCTACCCTCCCCCCTGCCCGCCTCACTGCCCCTACACCCTCTTCCTCTACCCTCCCCCCTGCCCACCTCACTGCCCCTACCCCCCCTTCCTGTACCCTCCCCCCACCCACCTCACTGCCCCTACCCCCCCTTCCTGTACCCTCCCCCCTGCCCACCTCACTGCCCCTACCCCCCATTCCTGTACCCTCCCCCCACCCACCTCACTGCCCCTACCCCCCCTTCCTGTAACCTCCCCCCTGCCCACCTCACTGCCCCTACCCCCTTCCTCTACCCTCCCCCCACCCACCTCACTGCCCCTACCCCCCCCTTCCTCTACCCTCCCCCCACCCACCTCACTGCCCCTACCCCCCCTTCCTCTACCCTCCCCCCACCCACCTCACTGCCCCTACTCCCTTCCTCTACCCTCCCCCCTGCCTGCCGCACTGCCCCTGGCCCCTTCCTGTACCCTCCCCCCACCCGCCTCACTGCCCCTACTCCCCCTCCTCTACCCTCCGCCCACCCGCCTCACTGCCCCTACTCCCTTCCTCTACCCTCCCCCCTGCCCGCCTCACTGCCCCTGGCCCCTTCCTGTACCCTCCCCCCTGCCCGCCTCACTGCCCCTGGCCCCTTCCTGTACCCTCCCCCCCACCCACCTCACTGCCCCTACCCCACCTTCCTCTACCCTCCCCCCACCCGCCTCACTGCCCCTACTCCCTTCCTCTACCCTCCCCCCTGCCCGCCGCACTGCCCCTGGCCCCTTCCTGTACCCTCCCCCCACCCCGCCTCACTGCCCCTACCCCGCCTTCCTGTAACCTCCCCCCCGCCCCACTGCCCCACCCCCTTCCTGTACCCTCCCCCCACGCACCTCACTGCCCCTACTCCCCCTCCTCTACCCTCCACCCTGCCCGCCTCACTGCCCCTGGCCCCTTCCTTTACCCTCCCCGCGCCCACCTCACTGCCCCTGGCCCCTTCCTGTACCCTCCTCCCACCCACCTCACTGCCCCTACGCCCCCTTCCTGTACCCTCCCCCCACCCGCCTCACTGCCCCTACTCCCTTCCTCTACCCTCCCCCCTGCCCACCGCACTGCCCCTACTCCCCCTCCTCTACCCTCCCCCCTGCCCGCCTCACTGCCCCTACACCCCCTTCCTCTACCCTCCCCCCCTGCCCACCTCACTGCCCCTACCCCCCCTTCCTGTACCCTCCCCCCACCCACCTCACTGCCCCTACCCCCCCTTCCTGTACCCTCCCCCCTGCCCGCCGCACTGCCCCTACCCCCCCTTCCTGTAACCTCCCCCCCGCCCACCTCACTGCCCCTACCCCCTTCCTCTACCCTCCCCCCACCCACCTCACTGCCCCTCCCCCCCCCTTCCTCTACCCTCCCCTCCCCCCGCCTGCTTGCCTCACTGCCCCTACCGTTCCCCTCGCCCGCCTCACTGCCCCTACCGTTCCCCTCGCCCGCCTCACTGCCCCGCGCCCCCTCGGTCTGACCGCCCCCCCCGCCCCGGCGCGGCACTCACAGGAGCTGACGCTGAGGAGCAGTAAGTGGAGCCGGCCCCGGGCCCAGCCATCGCCGCGCACCCAGCTACCCACAGAGCTCTGCGCGATGCCGCCCGCCGCTGCCTGACTGAGCCCCACCCGGTCCCGCTCACCGCCCGCAGGTGAGGCCCCACCCTTTCCCCAGGTGAGGCCCCGCCCTCTGTGCCCCCATTGGCTCCCGGACCACGCCCACCGCCCCGTGCACCCCGCCCCCAAGTGCTGATTGGATGCCGCTACGGTGTCGTCAACCAATAATATAGTCAACCCTGTGCCCTGACTGTCTCACACCTACAGCTCCGCCCTAATTGGCTACCGGTGGGGGCCCTTAACCTCGCCCCCGTGAACTTAGTCCCCGCCCCAAGGCCCTCCCCCCGCCAGGACTCTCTGGTTGCCATGGTGACGGAGGCCACACTCTGCTCGATTGGCCCAAAGAACGCGACCCCCGCTCGGCGCTGATGGGGGCGGGGCTGCACCCAGGGACTGAGGCTCCCCCAAATCAGAGAGGCTGCTGGGAGAAACCTGCCCCCCCGCCCTGCCCCCAGCCCAGCTCACCCCCCACCCGTGTCCTGCACCCAGCCTCCTCCCCACGGCCTAGCTCACCCCCTTCCTGCACCTCCCTGTGGCCCAAGGTCCCCCCCACCCGACCCCCCAGTCCCTGCACCCAGGCTGAGCCCCACACACACCTTCCCTGTGGCCAGGAACCCGTCTGGCCAGGTCATGTCTCCCTCCTGCATCACCCAAGCCAGCCAGCCTTCCTCCCAAACCCTGTGGCCTGGCCCAGCTCAGTCCCCACCCCATGGTACCCCCCTTCTAGGATGACCAGATACCAAGTGTGAAAAATCGTGTCAGGGGGTAGGGGGTAATAGGTCCCTATATAAGAAAAAGCCCCCCAAATCAGGACTGTCCCTATAAAATCGGGACATCTGGTCACCCTACCCCCTTCCCAAGCCCAGCCCCACGCCCTGCCCCTTGTGGCCCAGCACCCCACCCTGCCGCCTGGTCTTAGTCTGACAGGGCGGCCTGAGGCTGGGTGCTGGGGAAAGGCTCCCCCCCCTCAGGCTCTGGCCCTGTCTCTATTCAGGGCCACATGAGCGGGTCTGAGCCAGGCAGTGCAAACTGAAGTTCCAGGTGGCAGCAACAGTTTCACCAGGAGAGCAGGAGAAACAGCATTTCCCTCCCCCAGGGGAATCCTGATTTTTGGGAAATGTTATCCGCAGAACAGAAAGTCCAAACACATTCCATTCGGTGACCTCGAAACATTTTGATCCTGCTGAACCATCATCATGTAACGTAACATATGAAGTACGTCATATGCACAGATGCTATATAGACCATTGCAATCAGGTCACAGATTTATGGGCAGACTTTATAGGCATGGAGGAATAAATTGGCAGGTTAAGAACATAAGAACAGCCATACTGGGTCAGACCAAAGGTCCATCAAGCCCAGTATCCTGTCTTCCGACAGTGGCCAATGGCAGGTGCCCCAAAGGCAATGAACAGACAGGTTATCATCAAGTGATCCATGCCCTGTCACCCAATCCCAGCTTCTGGCAAACAGAGGCTAGGGACACCATTCCTGCCCATCCTGGCTAGTAGCCATTGATGGACCTATCTTCCATGAATCTATCTAGCTCCCTTTTGAACCCTGTTATAGTATTGGCCTTCACAACACCCTCTGGCAAGGAGTTCCAGAGGTTGACAGTGCGTTGCGTGAAAAAAATACTTTCTTGTGTTTGTTTGCTACCTACTAATTTCATTTGGTGCCCCCTTGTTCTTGTATTATGAGAAGGAGTAAATAACACTTCCTTATTTACTTTCTCTATACCACTCATGATTTTATAGACCTCTATCATATCCCCCCTTAGTCGCCTCTTTTCCAAGCTAAAATGTCCCATTCTTATTAATCTCTCCTCATTCAGGTCTATACCCCTAATCATTCTTGTTGCCCTTTTCTGAACCTTTTCCAATTGCAATATAACTTTTTTGAGATGGGTCAACCACATCTGCATGCAGTATTCAACCTGTGGGTGAACCAGGGATTTATATAGAGGCAATATGATATTTTCTGTCTTATTATCTATCCCTTTCTTGATGATTCCCAACATTCTGTTTGCTTTTTTGACTGCCACTGCACATTGAGTGGATGATTTCAGAGAACTATCCACAATGACGCCAAGATCTCGTTCTTGAGTGGTAACAGCTAATTTAGACCCCACCATTGTATATGTATAGTTAGGACTATGTTTTCCAATGTGCATTACTTTGCATTTATCAACATTAAATTTCATCTGCCATTTTGCTGCCCAGTCACCCAGTTTTGTGAGATCCTTTTGTAGCTCTTTGCAGTCTGCCTGGGACTTAACTATCTTGAGTAGTTTTGTATCATCTGCAAATTTTGCCACCTCACTGTTTACCCCCTTTTTCCCGATCGTTTATGAATATGTTAAATAGGACTGGGCCCATTGGTTTCCATTAGCCAGCTCCAGTCAGCCTGATTCAGAGAAAGGTGGAGGGAGTCAGCGGTTGCAAAAAATCAGACACTGTTTTTCTTCTCTGTTACTCTGTGTGTCCCTACAAGGTGTGTTGATTGCTACAATATTACTTGTGGTGAGGGGGACAATGGGGCTCACCTCCCGGGTACTGTGGACATTGTTATCACTGGTGGACGAGGGCCCTTCGTTTTCAGTTTTTATTTATTTTTTCCTGGGAATTGATCAGTGTTTATTACCACAACAATAACAAAAAAAACTTCTAATAATGTTTATGGGTAAATATCGGAGTTTATTTTGGTGGTCTGAAAGATGGGGGGGGAGTATTCAGTAAATTAATGCTTTCAATTCCATTAATCGATGTGGTTTGCTGCAGAACTAAAGCACAAGGCCACCTCTGAGTTTAAGAAAATAATATATCTCTGATCCCCAAATAAAAGTTATCATTTGAATAAAGAGTTTACTGTTGTAGACTTAGAACTATTAGCCTATAAATATTTACAGTAAAATCTTTTTTATCCGGCATGTTGGGAGTATGGGGGATGCCAGTAAGTGAAAAATTCCGGTTAACTAAAAGGGACGGAGTTTGGGTGCGGGAGGGGAGTGCAGGGCTGGGGGTTAGGGCACGGGAGGAGGTGCAGGATGCAGACTCTGGGAGGGAGTTTGGGTGTGGGAGGGAGCTAGGGGCGTGGGAGGGATTTTGGGGTGCCGGATCTGGGGGGGGCGATCAGCTTGGGCGGCTTCCTGCAAGCAGTGACCTGTCCTTGCTGCTCCTAGGTGGACATGCTGCAAGCGGGTCTGCACGCTGCCCCTGCCCCAGCTTGAGCGCTGGCTCCGCAGCTCCCATTGGCCACGGTTCCCGGCCAATGGGAGTTGCAGGAGCGGCACCTGTGGGCAGAGGCAGCGTGCAGAGCCGCCTAGTCATGCCTCTGCCTAGGAGCAGCAGGGACAGATGGCCGTTTCCAGGGAGCCACACGGAGCCAAGTAGGGAGCCTACCGGCCCTGCATCAACCAGAGCATAAACCGGACTTTCTATGAAAATTTGAAATGCCGGTTTAAAGGGCTTTCCAGTTGGTACAGGGCCAGATAGCACCGTTTTTACTGTACATTTAATAATTGGGCCACACAATTTGCAGCACATACACTCAAATTCATCCTTTTCTCCTGTTTTTCTTTTTTTTTAAACTTTCAAATACTTCCTTGTGTTCTGAAACGTATTCTCATACAGATTTTCATTTTCTTCCCATTTTAGTGTGTCAAATCTTTAAACCATTATCTGCTAACAGCTTGAAATGTGTACGTGGTGGGCATGAGATTCATCAGTACGTTCAGATGCGCACGCACTTCAGAGCTTGCGTGCGTGCATGCGTGCCTGTTTGTTTATTGTGTGTATCTTCTAACCCAGTGAAAAGAACAGGAGTACTTGTGGCACCTTAGAGACTAACAAATTTATTAGAGCATAAGCTTTCGTGGGCTACAACCCACTTCTTCGGATGCATAAATTTGTTAGTCTCTAAGGTGCCACAAGTACTCCTGTTCTTTTTGCGGATACAGACTAACACGGCTGCTACTCTGAATTCTAGCCCAGTGGTTCTCAAACTTTTGTACTGGTGATACCTTTCACATAGCAACCCTCTGAGTGCGACCCCCCCATATAAATTATATATTTAACACCATTATAAATGCTGGCGGCAAAGCGGGGTTTGGGGTGGAGGCTGGCAGCTCGCGACCCCCCATGTAATAACCTTGTGACCCCCTGACAGGTCCTGATCCCCAGTTTGAGAACCACTGTCCTCTCTCTGTGCTGTCAGACTCTGATTTGCAGGCAAGCGCCTGCTTTTGACGGGGCCTGACTTTTGCTCATAGCGTAACTTTTGCTGATTTTGGTTCAGGCCTCAGGTCTTGCACTAGGCCCGTGCTTCAGGCTCTCTTTCTACTACGGTAGTTACAATCACAGCAGAAAGTGCAAGTTTCAAAACTCCCCTCCCTTATTCCCATCAAATGTTGTACTAAGACATGGCGCTGATTGTGATGATTAGCTTTGGAGTTCCTCGCTCCAGTCCCTGCCACGGCGAGTACAGCCTGCCAGGGGCCGGGCGCAGGGAAAAGGAAGAGGCCAGTACGATTTTTGGCTGTATGAAACAATAATATTTTGGTCCCTATTTCTGCACAGAAACTTGGCACGGTTTTCCACAGGCAGTGGTGATTTTAGCTGCTAGCTTGCTCACGAAGGCGCAGAGCACAGCTGCTGCTGGTGTCCCAAAACTGCCAGGGTTTATGTGTCACTAGCCTGGTTGGTGCAATGGTGCCAGCTGAATTCATGGTCAAGTGGCATGGGAAAGTGTTCTACTGCAGAGGAAGAAATAAGGCTGCTACCCTAGAAACCTGTGGGAGAGGATCACAGAGTACCTCCGTGAAAGTTTCATTGAGATCTCTCAAGAGGCTACATAGGACATCCCTGTGTACATAAACAACCCCTCCCCTGCCTCCCCTAACCCAGCAGAAGGAAACGCTGATGCCAACTCTCTCTGTGTGTTGTACCTCTTCCTCTTCTCATACAAGTAAAATGATGAAAAGTTGATACCTGTGTCTTGAAACATTTCCAGGGAAAATGCATGCACGCACTTACGCAAGGTTCTTCCCCTTCAGCAGGCTCGTCCATGCTTGCCTGGTGGGACTGGCTAGACTGTGGCAGCATCTCAAACAGGTGCTGGCTCACAGCAAAGCTGCCCTGCCACTGGGTCTCCCCCTCTTCCTCCCACAGCGGGGGTCTGGCTCAGGCTCCTCTGAGGTAGTTACGGTGGTTGCATATAGAGCAGGCAGCTCAGTGTAAAAGCTGCAGGTCTGTGGCTCAGCACCAGGTCAATTGTTGGCCTCCCTGGGCGCGGGGTCTGCCCACTGCAGTTCCTTTGCTTCCATCCGGCACCTCTACTGATCCCCGTTGTACCCCTCTGGCTGCATTCCCCCAGGCAATCTTCATAGAGATCCACAGCCTCTTCTCCCCCCAGGCCCAGGAGCTCCAATAGCTCCAGTCTACTCTAGATCAGAGTGCATTTGGAGCATGTAGCCAGCATACTTGATTGGGCAATTGCACGCAACAAAGGCGAGCTGCTAGGTGTGCTCGCCCAGCTGCGCAATCAGGAAAAGGCATTTCAAAAATATGTGGGGGGTTTTAAAAGGACGGGGGGAGGGGAAGTTGTTTCCAGTCTCTGGAGGCTGGGTCACGGAGTTCACAATTGTGACCAGAGCAGCCACTGTTTGGTATTGTGGGACAGCTGCTGGAGGACTGTAAGGGTCAGCTCTCCTACTGCTATAGGTCGACCACAGTGCAATACCAGTAGGGAAGGTGGTTTTCCAGTATTGCCTTATTGGGGCACTTCATGGAAGCAGGAGACAGTTTGAGCCTAGACACACACAGCTAGGGTTGGTGCACGGTGGCTTACATCAACCTCACTTTCTAGTGTAGAAAGGCCACCTCCCTGCAGGATGTAGCTGCATTTACACCAGGGTTTTTGTCAACATCACTATGTTGCTGGGGTAGGAGGCGTCACACCCCTGCCACTATAACTTTACTGTGTAGACTAGGCCTTAGTTCTGTTTAAGTGCACTTAACTTAAACCTGACTTAAGCTAAAGCAAAATAAGTGGCTCTTAAACTGAAATAGAAGCGTCCAGAGAGGTCTGCAGCAATTTAACTGACTGTTTCAGACAACGCCTTAAGTTAAACCAGTGCAGTTTTCCTGTGTAGACAAGAGCTTAGATCATAGCTTAAAAAGAACCAACTTCCATGTGCTCCGGAGTTCCCTGTTCCCCACTGCTCTCTGGAGCAGAGCCTCCGAGGTGCTGGGATCAGCTGCAAGATGCCACCCGTTCGTTGTGTTCCACTTCCCGCTGGCAGAGGGGAGACACGTTTGCCAGGATGTGACAACACCCGTGGATTATTCAGAACAACTCCAGGGGTTGCTTGTCATGCTCTAGACCAGGGGTCTCAAACACGCGGCCCACGTGGTTATTTTCTGCAGCCCGCGAGCCCCTCGCAGCCCCCCAGCCCTCCCCCAGTGTTTACCTAGAGCGGCTCCGGCCGGCCGTGCACCGGGGGCAGGGCAGGCTCCCTGCCTGCCTGCCCTGCACCGCTCCAGGAAGAGGCTGGAACGTGGGGAAGTGGGGGCGGAGGGGCTGTGTGTTGCTGTTGCTTCAGGCAGCGCCCCCAGCAGCTCACATTGGCCGGGAACGGGGAACCGTGGCCAATGGGAGCTGCTGGGGGCAGTGTCTGAAGCAACAGAAACAGCCCCTCCACCCCCCTTCCAGCCTCTTCCCAGAGCAGCATGGGGGCGGGGCGGGGCGGGGCGGGGCAGGGCAGGGAGCCTGCCCTGCCCCTGGTATGCGCCGGGCCAGATCCTGCCTCCTGAACCCCCTGCCCTGAGCCCCCTGCCTCACCCCGCACCCCTCCTGCAGCCCAACCCACTGCCCTGAGCCCCCTGCTGCACCCCGCACTCCTCTTGCACCCCAACCCACTGCTGCCCCCTGCTGTACCTCACACCTCCTGCACCCCACACCCCAACTCCCTGCCCTGAGCCCCCACCTCCACCCCCTGGGGGCAGGGAGGGGGCAGAGTTGGGGTGGGGATTTCAGGGAAGGGGTTGGAATGGGGGCAGGGAAGAGGCGGGGCAGGGGCAGGGCCTCATGGAAGAGGTGGAGTGGGGGCGGGGCCAAGTGCAGCAGGGGGGAGGTGTCAGTAATGCAGCCCTCGGGCCAATGTACTAGTCCTCATGTGGCCCTCATGGTCATTTGAGTTTGAGACCCCTGCTCTAGACGAGGGATTTTCAATGGGTGGATCACGACTGTCCCAGGAGATCAGGAAAGGCCAGCAGTGGGGTCATGAGGCGTTGAAAATATTACAGTCTAAACCAAAGAAAAGTCTCGCTCCCCCCATCCCCTGACCCTTCAAGATGAGGTATTCTCCACCCTCCCACACATCAATTCTATATTCTAAGTGTAGGTCTGTGCTTAAAACCCTGCGGCAGCACTTCAATGTAAATACTCACTATAACTATAGTGCTGGGAGAGGTTCTCTCAACACTGGAGATAATCCACCTCCCCGAGAGGTGGTAGCTCGGTCAACAGAAGAATTCTTCCATCCGTCTAGCTCTGTCTGCACTAGGGGTTAGGTTGGCATAGCTACATCTCGGAGGGAGGGGGGAGAGGAGGGGATTTTTCACACACCACACACCTCCCCCCCAAAAGACCAAGAGATCTAGTTTTGCCAATGCAAGTTCTGCATGCAGACCAGCCCTAAGCATGGTCAGAAATGAGACATTTTTTATTGTTATTGGGGAGGTTGTGCAATTTTTTTAATGTGAATAAGGGCTCACCCATGTGAAGAGGCTGAGAAACACAAATCCGTACAAAGACTTTAATATAATCTAAAACCTGGCTGACCCTGAGCAATTTCCACTGTTGTCTTGTTGCCATCATACAATCGTAGATTAGGGTTGGAAGAGACCTCAGGAGGACATCTAGTCCAACCCCCTGCTCAAAGCAGGACCAACACCAACTAAATCATCCCAGCCAAGGCTTTGTCAAGCTGGGCCTTAAAAACCTCTAAGGATGGAGATTCCACCACCTTCCTAAGTAACCCATTCTAGTGCTTCACCACCCTCCTAGTGAAATAGTGTTTCCTAATATCCAACCTAGACCCTGCCCCCCCCCCCAGCAACTTGAGACCATTGCTCCTTGCTCTGTCATCTGCCACCACTAAGACCAGCCAAGCTCCATCCTCTTTGGAACCCTCCTTCAGGTAGTTGAAGGCTGCTATCAAATTCCCCCTCACTCTTCTCTTCTGCAGACTAAATAACCCCAGTTCCCCCAGCCTCTCCTCATAAGTCATGTGCCCCACCCCCCTAATCATTTTCATTGCCCTCCACTGGACTCTCTCCAATTTGTCCACATCCCTTGGGGGGGGGGAGGAGGAGAGGGGGAGAAGAAGACGACAGATGGACCAAAACTGGACGCAATACTCCAGGTGTGGCCTTACCCGTGCCAAATAGAGGGGAATAATCACTTCCCTCGATCTGCTGACAATGCTTCTATTAATGCAGCCCAATATGCCGTCGGCCTTCTTGGCAACAAGGGCACACTGCTGACTCATATCCAGCTTCTCGTCCACTGTAATCCCCAGGTCCTTTTCTGCAGAACTGCTGCTTAGCCAGTCAGTCCCCAGCCTGTAGCAGTGCATGGGATTCTTCCATCCTTCACATACGTCCCATCCCTTATCAGAGCCATGTACTACATCGGAGGAAATGCTAGAGAGCTCTCTTTTCCAGGAGTGGCTGCAGAGAAAATCCCCCGTGCAGAGGTGGCTGAGGGGCACCCAGTATGTTATAGAAATAGCAGGCTACAGGTGGAAGTGGCAGATTCAGCTGAAGAATTGATGGTCATTTTCCTACCCCACCTCAATCTACCTCCTTAAGAGCGGAGGACTTACCCCATAGGAAGCGTATGGGTGGGGGTCCCAGATTCCCAGGGGAGCTGGGGGAGATGGAGTGAATGTGGGGGTGCAGATATCTCCCCCCCAATAAAGTGCCTGAATCCCCCAGCTGCTATCGGGGGCAGGAGGAGTGACTACATTTGGAGCAGGTGAGACACTGGGCTGGAAGGTGAGGCAGAAAGCAGAGTGGCAGCTTCTCAGACAGGTGCATTAGCCAAGAGCCCACCAGGGCCCAGAGCGTTCCCATCCCAGCACCGGGCATCAGCAGCAATAGGACGACGTTGCAGCAAGGAAGCAAAGGAAGAATCCTCAGGGTAAAGCCAGCTGCTGGGCGTGGAGGGACAGACACCAGCCCTCGCGGAGTCATTTCCACTTCACTTCCCTTCCTTCTCAGACCATTCCTTGTAGCTGCTTTCGTAGTTACGGGCCCTGCAGAGACAGGAAGTGACATATGGATCAGAATGAGAGATGGGAGGGACTATCCACAGCTAGATGGACCCGCTGCCTCTGGAGTGGAAGAGACAAACCCAGCCCTGTGACTGCTCATGGGCCAGAAACCCAAGTGGGACCAGAACATCAGAGGCGGAGCTGTGCCCAGAACTTTGAGAAATAACCTGTCCCCAGCACAGGGTCATACGGATGAATTTGAAGGGTCCCTGAGGAACCAAGGTAGCTGTGGGAACATTCCCTATGGGGTTAGAGCATAAGAACATAAGAACGGCCGTACCGGGTCAGACCAAAAGTCCATCTAGCCCAGTATCCGGTCTACCGACAGTGGCCAATGCCAGGTGCCCCAGAGGGAGTGAACCAACAGGCAATGATCAAGTGATCTCTCTCCTGCCATCCATCTCCATCCTCTGACAAATAGAGGCTAGGGACACCATTCCTTACCCATCCTGGCTAATAGCCATTAATGGACTTAACCACCATGAATTTATCCAGTTCTCTTCTAAACACTGTTATAGTCCTAGCCTTCACAACCTCCTCAGGTAAGGAGTTCCACAAGTTGACTGTGCGCTGCGTGAAGAAGAACTTCCTTTTATTTGTTTTAAACCTGCTGCCTATTAACTTCATTTGGTGACCCCTAGTTCTTGTATTATGGGAATAAGTAAATAACTTTTCCTTATCCACTTTCTCCACATCACTCATGATTTTATATACCTCTATCATATCCCCCCTTAGTCTCCTCTTTTCCAAGCTGAAGAGTCCTTGCCTCTTTAATGTCTCCTCATATGGGACCCGTTCCAAACCCCTAATCATTTTAGTTGCCCTTTTCTGAACCTTTTCTAGTGCCAGTATATCTTTTTTGAGATGAGGAGACCACATCTGTACGCAGTATTCGAGATGTGGGCGTACCATCGATTTATATAAGGGCAATAATATATTCTCAGTCTTATTCTCTATCCCCTTTTTAATGATCCCTAACATCCTGTTTGCTTTTTTGACCGCCTCTGCACACTGCGCGGACATCTTCAGAGAACTATCCACGATGACTCCAAGATCTTTTTCCTGACTTGTTGTAGCTAAATTAGCCCCCATCATATTGTATGTATAGTTGGGGTTATTTTTTCCAATGTGCATTACTTTACATTTATCCACATTAAATTTCATTTGCCATTTTGTTGCCCAATCACTTAGTTTTGTGAGATCTTTTTGAAGTTCATCACAGTCTGCTTTGGTCTTAACTATCTTGAGCAGTTTAGTATCATCTGCAAACTTTGCCACCTCACTGTTTACCCCTTTCTCCAGATCATTTATAAATAAGTTGAATAGGATTGGTCCGAGGACTGACCCTTGGGGAACACCACTAGTTACCCCTCTCCATTCTGAGAATTTACCATTAATTCCTACCCTTTGTTCCCGGTCTTTTAACCAGTTCTCAATCCATGAAAGGACCTTCCCTTTTATTCCTTGACAACTTAATTTACGTAAGAGCCTTTGGTGAGGGACCTGTCAAAGGCTTTCTGGAAATCTAAGTACACTATGTCCACTGGACCCCCCCTTGTCCACATGTTTATTGACCCCTTCAAAGAACTCTAATAGATTAGTAAGACACGATTTCCCTTTACAGAAACCATGTTGACTATTGCTCAACAGTTAGCTAGGAATTACTCTGTCCTCTCTCTCAGTAGCTAACCAAGACTTTGTCTCTGTGGCCTTGGTGAGAATCTGGAGTACCACCATCCCCTCCAGTGGGTTTACTCCAGAATACACCAGTATAAGCAAGATCGGTGCTGAGGGATATCTGAGCCCTCACCTTCTCCACCCGACCCACTGATTTCTCTATTAATAACCCTATACGTGAGAGCTTAGGGGGGCGCTCAGAAGGGCTGGAGTCCATAGGACCCAGGGCATTTTAAGCACCTACACCCCTTGCCTCCAAACCCACAGAGCCCATGGTACGTTCACAATCTCCCTGAGGGTCTAGTGCCCCATGGTACAAGAGCCCAAGGTGGAGGGGCAGGCTCACTTGGCGTAGCCAAGGGTTATGGCGATCTTTGTGGCCTGAGCCACTCTCCTGCCCCTCTGGCAGTAGAAGATCAAGTTCTCGTCATCCATCCGTGGCTTGTCCATGCCATATTTCATCTTAAACGTCTCAGGGTCCATCTTCAGGGCTTCCTCGACTTCTGCCACTGGGTGGGGGAAAGAGAGAGAGATGATCGCAATCAGCAGTGTTGGTGTATCACATCTCCACTAGATGGGGATGTGACACTAGCTAATGGAGTTACTCCTTTAGCTCAAGTGGTAAAGGTCTGTATCTTGATGCTGAAGTTGCAGAGTTAAACCCTGATGATGATGATTGTGGGCGACTGCTACACTGCTCCATAAATACAGGCGATGATGCTCTTATGTTTATGCATGCAAGTCCCACGTTCTTTATAAAGGGACACAAGCTACCACTTTTCCCACTCCTGAAATGCAGCACCTTCTGTGGTGGAACACAGCAAATGAGCAAGACACGGAAACTCTGCACGTCCATTTAGAACAGGAAGTGAAGTAGAATCCTGCATCCATTTAAAACCACCAAGGTAGTTTAAGGTAGGAGAGAATTCCCCAAGCTGGAATTCGGCCAGGGTTACACCCTATTAGGAGTGCTAGTAATAATGCAGAATTCAGGCCTGTATTTTTGCCTGAGATAGAATTTTAGATTTGTTTGCTCATTTAATTTTTGATACATTTATATTCTTACTAATATGTGTAAACAAAGGACAGACACTGTGCATGTTGCTTCTGCCTAGCCAGATACGTTTGTTAGTATAATGGGAACAGATAAGAACAGTTGAAGTGTTACTGGGTATAATGAAAGTATAATATAGGAGTGCACATGTTAACACTGCCTCAACCTCTATCTTAAGGGAAGGTCAAACAACCCGTTGGGAAGGGCAGGAGGGGATTGGGGGGAAGGTATAACACACTAAAAGGCAAAAAAAAAAAAAAAAAAGTGCACCTGTTCCTGACTGTACCACAACCTCACTCCTTACCCCTCCCATGGGATACAAAAGAGGTGGGACCAAACCCCCAGACTCATGACCCCCAAAACGGAACATGACCATCAATTGTAAGGGGGGGGGACCCCAAGCGTGCATTGCAGGTATAATGCTGCCTGCTAAAGTGGGGAGAGAACGGAACACTGGGGAACAAGGCTCTGCAGTGTCAAAGTTATTGACATGCTGCCTTAAAACCAACCCCAATAAACATCACATTGCCTGCACTTCGGACTTCTGGTCTTCTGCTTTCTGTCTGTGGGACAAGAACCAGGGGAGGGGGTGAAGGGAAAGCCCTCTACACACCCATCTGCTTGTGCACACGTAGGGTCTTCATTGATCCAGCTTTGGTCTCATGTCACTTCCCCAGCACACTGGAGAGCAGGGAAGAAAGAGCGCCCCCTGCTGAGTTACTAATTCCACTTTCTCCAGGGCTCTAGTGCTATGTATCAGGAACGATGGGCCTGGAGTCCTTGCAGCTGACCTGGGGCTGGCTGGCTCAGCCCTCAGGCAGGCTAATGAGCCCAGCTGGGCTGTGGCAGAGTCGCCTGATTGGCTCTTCCATTGGCTGCAAGGAGACTACGGAGCTGCATTTAAACTCAGCGGCAGGTCGCTGACTCCTCCATGCTTCTGCCCGCAGCTGCGATCACTCCTGTGCCCGCCTTGTTTCCAGTCCTGCTCCAGCCCTGCTCAGTTCCTGACTCCAGCTTTGACCCTTGGCTCTGACCGCTCGGCCTGACCGCTCATGCCCTGGTCTGTGACACTACATGTTGCCCTCTGCAGTGGGGGGGACGCTCCCTCTAAGTGCAATCGAAGCCCTGGTTGCTGGCACCCACAGCAAACCCTCACCTGGAATATTGACCGAGTTGGCGATATGGCCGTTCGCCACCTCCTCTGGCAACCGCACGTCGATAATCCGAGCATTCCCGCTGTCGACCAGCGCTTTCATGTCCTTGTGGGAAATGATGTTTCCTTTGTGGAAAGCAGAAACCAGCAGTCACTTCTTCCGCTCCCCCAGCAAGCCTTCGCCCCCAGCAACCAGGGGCAAACCCCTCTGCTCCCCCAATCACAGGGACGGAGAGTCGGGGGGTCATCCACAGGCTGCAGCAGATCAGCCCTTGCAGCCCCTCACATGGTCTAGTCTCCTCCCCGTGTGAGATGATTCCTAGCTACACTGAGGCCCTGTACACTGCTCTCAGTGAGAAACTGAACTTTACACCACCAGGGCCAGTGCCGTATAAAAGGGCCTTTGTCATATCTGTCAGAATTCTGATTTACACAATCTCTTGGGCAAAACTGGAATTACATTAAACCCAACCAACTTAAGTTTAAGTATTTTGGGAGTTCAGGGATTGTACGGCACTTCTCTTGGAGGATGGCCTTGACTAACACAATTTCTGGACGATATTAGAAACTTCAGGGGATGTTTTGGGACAATACATGGGAAGTGGATTTCCCAGGAAATACTTGGAGGCTGAAGGAAATGCAAATGACCCACCTCCATCTATCCTTTAGAACAGTGATTCCCAAACTTTAACAACCTGTGAACCCCTTTCACTAAAATGTCAAGTCTTGCGAACCCCCTCCTAAAAATGAATATTTCCAGGAATTTTCTCCTTTACCTGAGTATAAATTATAAAAGCAGTGATCTTGGAAATATAAAATTTGTTTTTATGGCATGCTTATTACACACTATTTATTATTTATCATTACAGCATGTTTATTACATTATGAAAACAGCAACACTCTTTCAAGATCTCACTTTCATAGCTTGTATCACTTTGAATAAGCCTGTTATAAGACAAGGCTCCTATGTTTCATCAAGGAGCATCAGATGTGAAACAGCAGGAAGGTACTGTATTTAAGAAGCCAACTCAAAGAGTTCCTCCTACACAAGCATTCAGGTCTTGAGCAGTCCAGGCAAACAACGCATGTTACAACAAAGCTTAAACTTGTTCTTCATAATAATTTTAAAAACAATACTAGCTGCCTATTTAATTTAAAAAAACAGCAAAAAATATCCACTTCCCTTTCCATTTCTTATAAGGAGTCTTGAAGTTTAAATCTCCTCAGTGTGATAGATATGCTTGCTTTATCTACTTAGGTCTTGGAAGTCCAGGGGCTCCGGGCTACTGGCCCTGTGCTGCTCGGGATCCCCGGGGACAGCTCTGCCTGCCATTAGGGTATTCCCCCCCCCCCCCGAGAACCCCCTGTAACATTTCGCGAACCCCCAGGGGTTCACAAACCCCAGTTTGGGAACCACTGCTTTAGAAGCTGCACTTGGAGCAGAGATCGTGTTGTCTGGTGGATTATCTGTTCAAAGTCACTTCAAAGAACCCAACTGGATAAAGGAGTGACTCTCAGTGTTCTCTTCTGAACAGAGAGTGGGATGAACTTGACACCGCAGGGAAACCTCTGGGCGGGGCTGGGAAGGGCTGCTCCTACCAAAGCCTACATTGGAGGGGGTGATCTCTGGTAAGCTTATTAGCAGGCGTTTAGGTTTTTTAATAGTTTTTTCATATGTTTTCTCTGCAACACTTTTGCCTCAAAAATTAATAGGCTCATGTAGGAAGAACTGCAGTGCCTAATTAGCGCCAGGGCTTGCCAGGGCTGAGCCCCGGCATCTCCGGGCCTGGCAGTTCAGAGCCCCGGCATCTCCGGGCTTGCCTCATGAGTTATGAAAGTAAAAAAAAAAAATTGCTTGAGCCAACTTCCCCTTTGCCAGGTGGGTGTTCGACCTGCCCCCTGCCCTGGCCCCGGCCCACCCCTACACCACCCTCACCCCACCCCCTTCCCCAAAGTCCCCGCCCCCATTCCACCCCCTTCCCCCAAGTCCCCACTCTGCCTTTTCTCCGCCTCCTCCCCGCTCCGCCCCCTCCCTCCCGGAAAGTCCAAAGCACCGCCAAACAGCTGTTAGGCAGCAGGAAGCGCTGGGAGGTAGGCAGAGGAGTGGGGACACAGTGCACTCAGGGGAGGAGGAGGCGAGGAGAGCTTGGCTGCCAGTGGGTGCTAACCACCCGCTAGTTTTTCACCATGGATGCTCCAGCCCCAGAGCACCCACGGAGTCAGCGCCTATGAGCCCTGGCATTTCATTACAAATTAAGCACTGAAGAACCATGCGGTAACTTATAATTGTAGCAATTCCACTGTTATTAGTCTCTGAGGGGAAAGCCAGCAGGCCTGCTTGGGCAGACTAACCCAACACAGGGAAGGCAGGGAGCTGCAGCAGCCTGGAGAGACCCCAGCCAGCAAGGAGAGAGACCCATGTCTCCACCCTAGAGAGATGACAACCGGGGGAGCTGCAAGTCAGACCGGGTACCCTTGCTGGGCCAGTGAGGTGCAGGTGCCCTGAACTGACACAAGAATCAGGCCCCTTGTCTTTAGTAGGAGTCACTCATGGGCAAAATCCGGCCCCTATAAGGCAACAGCAGAGCCGGGTTATTCCTTTAACCATTGATTTTCCAGACACAGGATTCATTTGCTCCTGACATGCTGGAGCAGGGTTCAGGCTGTGCAAGACACCGGGGGGGGGGGGTGCACGCCAAATTCTGCTCTCGTTCACACACTGTAAACTCTGACTGCTGCGGGCTGTATTCAAGGGCACAGAGAGAGAGAGAGAGAGAAAGAGACCTGGATACAGAGCATGGAAGTGAATTTTCCCCACTGCTGGCCCTGGACCTGTAGACACGGCCGAGTCCAGTACTGAGGCTTATTGGGGGGAGATCTCCCAGCATTGCTCTAGCACCTGCAGCTTTGTCTAGACGAGGGGGAAAGGTTTAAAAAAGGCACGGGGGTAGCTCAGCCGATTTGAAACCCCACCCAGTGTGGATGTAGCTTACCACCTCCACAGTCACATCAGCAGGTCGTGCTGTAGTGTAGCCCTTGTCTAGCCAAGGGGCTCTGTCTACACACAAGAGTTGTCCCAGTTTAACGATGTCAGTACAGGAAAGGGAATAAGTCACCCCAGTCTGAGGCACCCTCACACCAGTATAACTGCATCCACAACTGGGATTGTGCCAGAATGACTATCTGTAAAAATAAAAATCACATCCCCACTCCCGCACCGCCTCACAGCAGAGTTATACCAGGACGGATGCTGTGTAGATAGGAAAAAAACCCACTGTTTTCCCTATTGAGTTTAACCCCAACTGAAAACCCCATTTGGCACCAATGTAGACAGTCTAAAGCCTTCAGCTCAGTTTGAATAGGTCGAGTTACAGTCTCAGCTTTAACTCAACCAGTTCAGCATCTAGGGTCATGGGAGGGGCTGAGTGCAAGAGGAAGAGGGCAGCTCCAGGGAACGGGGGCTGACGGCACGGTAGCTTTTCAGAGGAGGGGAGGGTTGGAATGCTTGTCATCGGAACTGGGCCCAGCAAACACACCTATCCCCAACTTCAGTCACTCCCAATCCCAGAGTGCACTAGGCTAGGGCAGGAGCCTCCTCCGGGTCTGTACCGAGGCCCAGCTCCGGAGGTCACGTAGGAGGCAGGATACGCCAAAAACCACTTGTCGGCTCTCAGGAGACTCCATTCTCTGCGAAGGTTGCTCTTTTAGCAGGGCAGCCCAATGGGCTTCTGGTTCCAGGCTCTCCCCAGCCCTTGCAGCAAAGCACATGCCTGTTTTCCCATCAAGACGCTTGGGCACTGTCCAATCTTTAATCTATCGCAGCCAGTACAGGGAGTAGTTGCAGGAGGCCGGGGAAGGGGCAGTAACACCACCGGCTATTGTAAGCTTGCAAGTGACTTCCAAAGAGCCCAGTGCGGACGTGCGCACGCAACCACCCACCCACACGCAGGCTCTGCAAGTCCCCATTTCCTTACTGGCGTCCAAGTGGATGGCTTCCGATTTCTGAGTGGTCCCAACGTTGTTCTGAGCCTCGCAAAAATAATCCCCCGTGTCGAAGCTGGTTACGGGCTCATTCATCTGGAGTGGGAAAGAAGGCGTGAGGGAGGCATAGACAGAGGCGTAAACTCCCCACGAGTCAAGCAGCCCCCTGCCCCGTGCATACCAGCACTCCTGTCTTGGTGTCGATCGCGTAGCAGGAGTTCCTGAATTTCTCGTTGATCTTGGGGTTGGAGGTCATAAGGACGTCGTACCTGTAGCATTGGCAGGTAGGAGGTGGAGAGCCATCTGTTTCCATGCATGTCAGCACAAGGCAAAGAGGCACATGTTACAGATGACCCTTGAACCCACCGCTGTGACCCCCTGCCCTAAACACACCCAAGACGCGGTCATCTGCATTTGTTAAATTGCGTTTAGTCTAATCCAGTCAGTCATGGGTTAATAGAGGACCGGCTAAGTGACATGAAGGCAAACAAATGGCCAGCTCATTTTAAGTGAAGTAAGTGGTAAGCAGCATCCATGTCTAGCTTGATAGTCCGTTGACTCGTGAACTAAGTCAGTGGCTGGGCCCCCTTCCATTGACAGGGCTTTCTTGGCACTGCTCCAGGGCTGATCAGTGACGTTCCAGAGCTCAGGCCAGTGTAACTGTCATTCCCCGACAACGCACCTTTAATTGCGATGGGGAAGGAGTGAAAAGCGGTTCCTTCCTGACCCATGCAGAGATCCTGTGCTGCCCTGAAGCTTGATTATACTCATGTCAGCACAACTACAAATAGGAGTGGACTTTTCTTTAAAATCCAGCCACACTATTGTCTGGATCTCCTGGGACACATTCTACAGAGAGCAGCAGTTCCTTGCGTGGGTTCTGCACCAGCTGCCCTTTAATTCAAGAGAGGATTAATGGCACTCACTGGGCTGGCTCTTCCATTGCCCTGCTCCCTGGGCAGTCATTTACACCACAATAAAATGGGTGTGGAATGCAACTAAATCAGAGCAGCTCTCGGTGTTCTGGTGCAAACGACTGTACGAAGAGCAGGGAGACAGAATCAGGTGCCCGGCGTTCAACATAAATGGCAAGTGCACATGGGGAGAAGTGTCATGACCAGAAATTAACGCTTTGACTACGAGCCCTGCTGCTGGCAGTAGCCACCCTGCTGACAGGTGAAAGGTGCGATGCTGGCCGTGTGGGTGAAACCAGTGTCCCTCCCACTTTAATGGAGCAACTTGTCGAAACAAAATGTTTGACCAAAACTGCTGCAATCCTGAAGGAAGGAAACAGAGTTTGGTCCAACACTGGGCTCCCATTCGGTGACTGATTTCGCAGCGCTGGTGAAAGGTGCTAGACTGACAGCATTTGTGAGTGAGGCTCTGGGTACGGCCACAGAACAGGCACTGTAAAAGTAGTGCAATCTTCCCCCCCTAATCTTTTGCCAGGGACCTCAGCCCAGCCATGAAGGGACCATTTCTGGGGTGAGGACAGTCTCCATTGGTTTCTGCAGACAATACACCCAAGGTTCAGATTGGTGCTGACAGTGAGTCTTCAAGGTGTGAAAAAGTGGACTGACAGCACATCTGTATGAAGGGGAT
Source organism: Emys orbicularis (assembly GCF_028017835.1). Classification (NCBI taxonomy): domain Eukaryota; kingdom Metazoa; phylum Chordata; order Testudines; family Emydidae; genus Emys; species Emys orbicularis. The sequence goes on from NC_088702.1 coordinate 15,309,695, forward strand.
CTCTGCTTAAATGCCATTCGCATGTAATGCAAGATAAGCATGGACTTGCCCACGTCAGCAGGGGGAACAGTTACAGTGTCAGACTTCCTGAGTGCGTGTTACAGAAATAACAGTGCCCCCATGTAGCTAGGATTGTTTCTTCTTTGCCACATAATGGGCTATGCATTTACCTGTGCGAGGCAGTCCTCGAGAACCAGTTGTGTTTAACGGTTCTGAAGATGCGGAGCCAACAGAACTGGAGGCTTTTGAAACCATTGGATAATCTGGGCATTAGGCTTTCCCCAGGGCCCCCCTTCGAACCTGGCTAGCCTGACTGGATTACAGGATACTTGCCACTGCCCAAAGCAGCCTTATTCCATGGCTCTATTCCAGCAGGACTGACGCTGCTCTCAGGAAGGCCCTAAAGCTCCATTCATGCGCCGCTCTGGCCCTGCAGGTCCGTGGTCAGGGGACATGGGTGAGAATTTCAGAGAACCAGGTTTAGACGATTGAGGCTTCCCTACAGTCTAAGTCCAATGTGGAAAGAGTCTTGTTTCAGTGACCTCAGGCTAGTTTGCTATCCACTGATGATGCCGTGGTGTGCGGAGAGCAACATTGTTCAAATAAGCCATTGGACTCTTAGTAGGGAAAAATAATATCCTCCTTGCGGCAGGAGTCAGTGGGGAGGTTCCCCGGTCTGTGCCACGCAGGTTAGAAGTTCATAGTGCTTCCTTCGAATCTTAAACTCTATGAAAACACACTCCTTGCCCACAGTTAGCAACATGCCCCCAGGGGCCCCCTCTCTCCGAGACTAGAAGGCCTGGAACTTTAGCCATGGCAACCGGTCCCAAGTTGTAATTACAGAAAGGCAATAGTACCTTGGACGATGAGGTCAACTTCTGACTTATTTAGTCGGCCAATGCCCCCGCTCCCAGTCCAGAGGACCTCGCAGATGTACTTCCCCATGTCCTTCCGAGTCACCGAAGTGAAACGAATCCCCGTGGCTGTGAACTGAGCACGGTCTTTGTAGGGGTCTGCAGAGAAAGGGGAGACAGTGAGAAGCTGAGAGCACTTGGAGGTGGAGGAATCCAAGTGAGAGCCAGAACAGGCTGCTGGTGTGGAGAAGGGGGGGAAGGGCAGCCCCAAGAACCAGCCTCAGAGCAGAGAGCACGGTAAGGAGAAGAGCTGATTAAATGGGATTCAGTTCAAATACAACAAGAGGTCTCCCCATTGCAAAAGGAAGCTACATGCCCCTATGTCCAATAGCCAAGCCAGCCCAATCACAGCTGGTCGGGGGATGGAGGGGTTTGTTGCAGGGTTTAAGGAATGGGTTCTGTTATGCTGTGCTGCTGGCAGATATGAACTAGTTAGTAAGGAGGTTATTCCACCCCATTTCTTTCCTCGTAGCTTTTCCCACGAGTGCTCAGTGCTTTTAAGAAATGAGTTAGCAGTGGTAAAGCTGATTCCAGGCAAAGCAATCTAGAACGCTGTGTGTGGTTACACCAGTCACATTAAAAGACTGTTCTCAAACTGTTCAGCTGATATGGCTGAGCGACAAAGGGGTCTGCAGAAGGCGAGGAACCCATCTGCTAGGACAGAGGACACAAAATGGCTGGTTGGTTCTCGCCTGTCTTCGTAACACCTCAGCACATCTGTACACCACAGCTCAGCCATGGTAGCATCAGTGCATGCTGGGATTCCTGAAACACCTACCCCAGAGGGTCCAGCTCGGTTACTAGGAGAAGGCGCTTCTGGCTAATTTCCAGATGTGAAGCACTGCATTGTGGGAAAGTAGCTGAATCGGGGTAACTGCTGCCAATGCCTGTGGCTTCCTGCCCATATTGAGAAGTTACGGACTGAACTGGTTCAGAAGGACCCAAGCTAAAGACCTCACTTCGGATCAGGGTGGATAAAAATCAATGATTAAAAAAAAGTCTCATTTAAATTGGATACAGAATTATTTTCAAAAATAAACCTATTTAAAAATAAATTTGAAATTATTACAACCTGTATTAAGGCCAAACTTACTATAGTCTATTAAAATAATTTAAATTAAATTTTTTTTAAAAAGGAACAGTATGTTCACTGCTGAAGTTTTAATGAAAGTCTGAACTGGTGGAAGTCACTGGCTAAGGTCTTGAAACCAGAGTTTACTGACATGCTGAACCAGCTTTGGACTGCACATGCAGAAGAAGCTACTGCTGAGAGAATTTTTTTCCCTATTTTCAGTTTATTAACTAATTCATCTGAATGAGTCGTTCATTCATTAAACCGATTGGGAGCTGAAAAAGCAGAAAAGCTTGTTTTCTTCTTGCAGACTATGAATAAAAAGTAGATGTAAGAGAATGAGATCTACTAGCTCTAAAATCTTGCCATGGTGACCAGAAACAATCAGTTCAATTCACTAAAGTTATACTTTGTTTAATAAATTAGTTTTAAATGCTAAACATACTGTCAAACTTTTCTTATTTATCCAGTGCACGTAAGGTGGTTTTATTTAACTGCTTAAAAAACGTTTAAATGCTGAGTTTGTGCCTTTTTATTTGAATTCCGATCTCCAGAGTTTGACACAAATCAATCACAATAAAAGTTAAATCAAGTAAATAAGAAATGCATAATTCCCCATTTTCAAACAATAAAAAATGTAAACTTTAAGAATTTGAAGAACTGTATGTTAAGCTATATAATTGCTTAACTAAATGTGGATCCACCTGCTTAGCAAAGAGCACCAGCAAACTTGGGGTAAAGCTATATTTAGTTGCAATTGAACACATTTTAATGAATATCAATTACTAAAAATCAATGCTTCTTTAGGAAAATAACCGGGGGTGGAGGAAGCCTCCCAATTCAATGGGTGAACTATACTAAGCTACTGAGGGGGCACCAACCACCTGCAGCAGCACCCCAGCACTAAAACCTTAATCCCGGCCCTGGTGTGGTGGAGCAGGCTGGAGAGTGAGTCTGCCCCCCACACATCCCCACAGCTAGGGTTGTCAACTTTCTAATAGCAGAAAACCGAACACCCCTGCCCCACCCCTACTCCAACGCCCTGCCCGGCTCACTCCATTCCCCCTCCCTCCCTCTCCCCCACCCTTGCAGGGGGTTGGGGTGCAGGAGGGGGTACGGGCAGGGATGAGGGCTTTGGGGCACTGGAAGGGGCTCCAGGCTGGGTCAGGGGGGTGGGATGCAGAAGGGGTGAGGGCTCCAGGATGGGATGGCATCCGGAAATGCCAGCCTGTCGGATCCGCAACATGCTCCGCAGCCGGAGACCCCCACTACCTCTCCTTCGATGGGGTCGCCTTCGATTTCCAAGGCACCTGCACCTACATCCTGGCCAAGACCTGCACCAACACCGGGAACCTGACATTCTTTGCCGTGAAGGTGGAGAATGTGCCCTGGGGCAATGGGAAGATGTCTGTCACCAAGCTGGTGTCCTTGGAGGTCTACGGGCTCACGCTCACCCTGCTGCAGAACAGGAAGGGGCTTGTCATGGTAAGTCCTGCTCAAGATGTTCCCAGGGGGCTGAACCCTGCAATGGGGCAGCCCCACTGATGTGGCAATGCAAGGAGCACTTGTCTCCTGGGTCACTCATTAGGAGCGCGCAGGCAGGAGGGGTCAGACACTCAGGTTCTGATCCTGACCTTATTGGCACCAGGGCCAATCCAGAGGCATCCCGCTGAAGAAAGCAGAATCGCTCTGGATTTTCTCTGGGACAAGTGAGATCGGAATCCTGCCCTCAGCTCATTGCGCTCAGTGGATGATTGCAGAGTAAGCCCAGGGAACTGATATCAGAATCAGGCCCTGATGCCATTACACTGGAAGAGGTGACCCTGGATTTACCTTGGGGTCAGTGAAATCAGAAGTGACCATAACATAATTGAGTTCAGTGGAGTCACTACAGATTTGCCCAGGTGTCACTGAGACCCTATCTTGTGCCCATAACCCACCCCTACAGCATCCACTCCCCCGACTCACAGGGAATGCTCCGTCTCTTCCATGTGGACGGGGCGTCTCACAACCTCCCTGTGGTCGTGACCGATGGGCAGCTCCAAGCATATCAGCATGGTGGAAACGTGCTGGTGCAAACAGACTTCGGCCTCACTGTGAGCTATGACCTGGTTTACCACGCCAGAGTCACCATCCCAGGGAACTACCAGGGCCAGACGTGCGGCCTGTGCGGGAACCACAACGGGCGTTGGGACGACGAGTTCCTGCTCCCCGATGGAAGGGCGGCCCCTAACGTGGCAGCGTTCAGTTCTGCCCGGAAAGTCCCGATCCCGGGGGTGGCCTGTGAGGATGGATGCACCAGGAACAGCTGTCTGGTCTGCAAGGAGATGAAGAAGGACTTCTTCAAACAGCGCAAATACTGCGGGTTGCTCACGGTGCCCGATGGCCCCTTCGCCACCTGCCACAGCACAGTCAGCCCCACTGTGTATTTCAACAGCTGTCTGTATGATCTGTGCCTGGGCAATGGGGACTCCCAGGTCCTGTGCCAGAGCATCCACAGCTACGTGACAGCCTGCCAGGAGTTCCGGGTCACCGTCCAGCCCTGGAGGAGCACCTCCTTCTGCAGTAAGTGCCGTGATGCTGGTGTAGCACAAGGGCCTGTCCCACTCGCTCCCCTCCCTCTGCAGGTATCTAGGTATCTCATTCCAGGCCGCTGGGCTTCTTGAGAGACTCCTTTGGGTGGGAACCAACAACTTCATGTTCCGTTATAAAGGTGACCTGATCCTCTCGTCCCTGTTAGATTCTCCTCTCCTTCATGTCTGTCCCTCTAAGGTGTGGGGTGAGATCTCTCCAGCCATCAATTACTTCTCTCTCTGCTTTAGCTCTGAGCTGCCCGGCCAACAGTCACTACAAGCTGTGCGCCGACCTCTGCACCACCACCTGTGCCAGGATCACCGATGCCAGGAAGTGCCCAGACACCGGCGCCGAAGGCTGCCAGTGCGATGATGGCTTCCTCTTTGATGGCCAGGGCTGCGTGCCTCTGCAGATCTGAGGGTGCTTCAAAAAGGGGATATATTACAAGGTACTGCCCCCTGCTGGGGTATTAAATCCTATCCGTTCGCTTCCTCCATGCCCTGCTCTCATCAGCCATGTTGGATCAGACCGTTGTCACTTGCCAATGGCAATACATGAATCTCTGTAGAAAGGCGAAAGGCACTAATGGTGCAAGGCTTGTTCCATGAACCGTGTCCCTGCAAGGGCAGTGGAGTCTAGGGGTTGGAGCAGGGAGCTGGGAGTCAGGACTCTTCGGTTCTCTCCCCAGCCCTGGGAAGGCAGTCATGCTGTTATACTTAGAAAATGAAAACCAGCAGGATCTTATTCAGGGAATAAGGCAATAGTAGGGGATGTAACATTACAGTAGTTGTGGGGGACCATCCGGAAAATATGTCATACCAATGGTAAGCTGTTATCTGTCTCTCTGCAGTGGCAATTCTTAACATATCCCTGTTTGTATTCATAATATGGATGGTTCGGTTTCCCACATTCCCTTTTGTTTGTTCTAGGAACTGTGTTACCTCTTTACCTTTTAATAGGTGATTGGTGAATTCCTGCCATTCAATATCAAGATTGACAGAGAATTCAGCTAAATCAGTGCTCACAGTAAGATGAGATTTTTCTGGCTGTGGTAGATAGTAAGTGTGATTATTAACTAACATGGCCCCCTCCCCACAGGAGCTGCACCCCAATGGCTCTAACCGACATGGCTTCCCCCCCCCCCGCAAGAGTTGCTCACTAACAGCTCCAACCAACACAGCCCCGTCCCCCACAGGAGCCGCTCCCTAATGGCTCTAACCAGCGTGGCCCCCTCCCCCACAGGAGCCGCTCGATAACGGCTCCAACCGACGCAGCCCCCTCCCCCACAGGAGCTGCTCCCTAACGGCTCCAATGGACGCAGCTCCCTCCCCCACAGGGGCCGCTCCCTAATGGCTCTAACCAATGCAGCCCCCTCTCCCTCAGGAGCTGTTCCCTAATGGCTCCAGCTGACACAGGCCCAGCATTGCCAGTCTTGTGTTTTTTTCACAAGTGCCGGGGTTTTGCCGGGGGGCTGGGGCTTGTCTGGTGATGGCGCGAGAAGCTCCAGGCCCCTGGTGAAGTCCAGCCCCGCTGGGAGCCAGCAAAGTCGCTCCTCTCTGCTCACCGCTCTGATTGGGGGAGCAAAGAGTCCAGCTGCCCAGGGTGGTGCCGCTCCCTCCCTTCCCCTGTCCCATGAGCAACGGGATGGGACAGCTCCTATGCTCCTCCCCCACCCACAGCACCCACCCTGGGAAGGGGCAAATGGGGGTGAGGAGCCCCAGGAGCTGCTCCCAACCCATTGCAGGCCTCCCTGGGACGGGAGGGAGAGGGGTGAAAAATCCCAGGAGGAGCAGAGGAGAGGCTGTGGGGGGCTGAGTTGAGCAGGTGGGAGTCTGGGATTGCTGGGGCGGAGGCTGGGGCTGAACTGACGGGGGATTGATGGAGGTGGGGGCTGGGGTGCTGAACTGAGGGGAGCTGTACTGCTGGGGTGGAGAATGGGGAGCTGAACTGGGGGTGTTGGACTGATGGGGATGTGGGCTGGGGTGGGGTGGGGGGGCTGGACCGATGGAGGGTGGGCAATGGGGGGTTACTGAGGTGGCTGAACTGATGGGGGGAATGGGTGCAGAGAGAATAGAAGGGGGAACTGGGGGACAGGATTAATTACTGCACAGGGGACAGGCAAATGTGGGGGTGACAGCTCCTGCAACAGGGACCAAAATCCCCTTCCCTTAGGAGAGTGGGCAACATGAATTGTCACAGACACGCACTGAGGTGGGCAGGAGAGTTCTAACATCAAAAGACAGGCCGCAATTCACAGTGCAGTCCTTTTAAAAGAAGCTCTTTATTTCTTGGGGCCGATTTCATGAGATTTAGGGTCTGACTCACAATTTTTGATCTCTTGAGATTGGCAATACCATAGACCCCTCCCCCACAGGGGTGGCTCCCTAAAGGCTCTAACCAGAGCCGTCCCCCTCCCCCATGGTTGGCCTCACCAATTCCTAGTCTTAGTCCTTTTGAAATCCCAATGAAATAGTTTTTCTTCAGTATTTGCCAATTTGTGACAATCAAAAGGCTTTGAAGAGATGGTCCAATTTCAATGATGTTCTGATGGAAACCATGCAAATTCCAAAACCCACCTGGTTTTCTCCCAGCTTGCTGACCTGGCTCTTTGGCATCTTGCCAGCAGGATTGCCTCAGAGCCGGGTCTCCATTTCCCTTCAGAGAAAATTTTGCAATTGATTAGATTTATTCTAAATTGGGACGGAACCAATTTTCGAAATATTGAAATCCTCCACCATAAAGAATTACTTTTCTCCAGCCAGTTCTATCTAACATGATGCTATAAACTATTTCTGGCTCCGATTTGGGACCAGATTCACTGAAAATTTTGGATGGGGCCCATTGCTAATCTGAGCAGAGGTCAGAATGAAATGTAAATGACTAGTGCCGTCGATTGTGACCTTTGCCCTTTCTTTCTCACCATGAAGGTGAATAACACCAGGGCCCACTTACCCATCTCCCTCAACAATGGGGCCCTTCGGCTCTATCAGAGCGACACCTCCCTCGTCCTCCACACCAACTTCAACCTCAGAGTGTCCTACGACTGGAACAAACACCTGAGGGTCACCGTCCCTAATGACTTCTCTGAGAGCCTGTGCGGTCTGTGCAGCAATTATAATGGGGACCCTTCCGATGACTTCTGGACCCCAGCCGAGGATCAGGATCCCAGTGCCATACTCCAGGAGCAAAACTGGGAAGTGGAAGATGAGGATCAGTTTTGCTGGCACAATTGCATTGGAGGTTGCAGACCCTGTGCCCCCAGCATAGCCAGAAAGTACAAGGAGGAGGCCTCGTGCGGCCTGATAACCAAGGTCTCAGATGGGCCCTTCAGCCAGTGCCACATCAAGGTGGATCCTACAGTCTACTTGGACAACTGCATGTACGATCTGTGCCACAACGACGACTACAGGAAGGCCCTGTGTGAGGTCCTGAAGGCCTACGTGGACGCCTGCCAGCTGGAGGGGGTCAGGATTGGAGAATGGAGGCAGCTGGCCAGATGCCGTGAGTACAGATTTGAATGCCAACATTATATAAACGGGTCTGGGGGTCAGCACTCCTGCATTCTATTCTTCTCCTTAGGAGGGAGTGTGGCCTAGTGCTTTGAGCAGTGGTTGGGATATGAGGACTCTTGGTTGTACTGTACCTACAGTATCTCTGCCTGTCTGTCTATGGTATTTCTAAGGTGGCTCTCACTGTGAATATATAACATCTGCCGATGACACATGGGAGTCTGAGATAAGTTGATGCCAATTTTTAAGTCAATCATCCCTTTATGGGCCTGATCCTTTAGGGTGCCAGGCACCTCCTGCAATGTGATGAGCATCATTGACTCTTCTTGAGGTGAGTGGGATTGGAGAGCTCTCTGTGCCCCATTAGAGATGTCCCTTTCTGTCTATTTTAAATTCTGCTTTTTCATGGAGAGAACTTGCTGCTAAATCTGTGGGTCCTTCACTCTCCAGCCATGGAGTGCCCCCTGGAGAACAGCCAGTACCAGCTCTGTGGAACAGCCTGCCCAGCCACGTGTGTGGACCAGTCAGTCCCCAGCAGCTGCCAAGACCCCTGCGTGGAAAGCTGCCAGTGTAAGGATGGTTTTGTGCTGAGCCAGGGCAAATGCATCCCACAGGGCAACTGTGGGTGCCAGTTTAAAGGGTGCCCCATGCCCCCAATGAGAGCTTCTGGATCGAAGAGGCATGTGGGACATGGTGCATGTGCAATGCAGCCACTAGACAAGTCGAATGTGTGGGTGCTACATGCAAACATTCAGAGAGATGCGGGCTAGTGAATGGCGTACGGGGCTGTTACCCTTCCAGCTATGCCATCTGCTCTGTGACAAGGAATCTGTGCTATGCCACCTTTGATGGACAGAGATACGACTTCCAAGGGCACCTGACACTACCAGCTCACGGCTCTGTGCGAGAAGGCAGAGGGACTGGTGGACTTTAAAGTCTACTTCCAGGAGAACAATACCGCTCCTGTACAGATCAAGGTTTATCAGATTAACCTCAGGGTCAGCAATCAATTCCCTGGGAAAGTCCTGGTGAGTTTCTCAAATTGTCTCTAATCTCTCTAAAACATTTGTGGAAAGTCACCTGTGTGATCCAGAAAAGTTGCAGACAGCGCATGGAAGGATTTTGAAATATAGGGTGAATTGTAACCACATTCTTCTATAAACAGGGAGCCAATGGAGATATTTAAGGACTGAGGTGATGTGGTTACACTTCAGATGTGTGAGAAGGTGTCTGAATCATAGGACTGGAAAGTACCTCGAGAGATCATTAGTCAAGTTCCATGCAATCATGGCAAGATTAAGTATTACCTAGACCATTCCTGACAGGTCGTTGTGTAACCTGCTCTTAAAAATCTCCAATGATGGATATTCCACAACCTCCCTAAGCAATTTATTCTAGTGATTAACTACCCGGACAGTTAGGAAGTTTTTCCTAACGTCCAAACTAAACCTCCCTTGCTGCAATTTAAGCCCATGGCTTTTTGTCCTATCCTCAGAGATTAAGGAGAAAATTTGTTCACCCTCCTCCTTGAAACAACCTTTTATGTACTTGAAAACTGTTATCATGTCCCCTCTCAGTCTTCTCTTCTCCAGACTAAACAAACCCATTTTTTCAATCTTTCCTCATAGGTCATGTTTTCTAGATCTTTAATCATGTTTGTTGCTCTTCTCTGGACTTTCTCCAATTTGACCACATCTTTCCTGAAATGTGGCACCCAGAACTGGACAAAATATTCCAATTGAGTCCTAATCAGTGCAGAGTAGAGCAGAAGAATTACTTCTTGTGCCTTGCTTAAAACACTCCTGCTAATAGCAACAGTGTTACACTGTTCAATCATATTTAGCTTGTGATCCATTATGACCTCCAAAACCCTTTCTGCAGTACTCCTTCCTAGGCAGTCATTTCCATCTTCTATGTGTGCAACTGATGGTTCTTTCCTAAGTGGAGCACTTTGCATTTGTTACTCCTGGGGAAATTCTCGCATAATTTTGTATTTACCCACATAAAAAACATTTTCCTAAGAAGTGCTGCAGTTCTGCCTTTTTCCCACCAGAGGCCGCTGTGATACCAGAACAGCCAGCTGCTTTATGCCTGCTGTAATAGTGCCACAGCGGCCTCTGGTGTGCAAAAGTCAGAATTGCAGCACTTCTGAGGCAAAATGTATTTTATGCGGGAAAATACTAAATTCTATGGCCAGTGATGCAGAATTCCCCCATGAGCAGCACCTTGCCCGTGGAGCCAGTTTAGGACAGAGTGGGGCACACAGGGCTGCTGGGGGGTCACAGACTGGGATTCAGAATGACTTGTAGGGAGGACAGACTGGCACATGGGCTCAGGAGCTAGTTGGGTGACAGCGTTGAGCCTGGGGAGGGGGGAGGGAGGCTGCAGAGACCCGTGGGGATGAGGGGTTTGGGGATGGGGCAGATGTGCCTGACTGAATGGGAGAGGCTTGGGGTCATCCAGAGTCTGCATGGGGGAGGCTTCCCAATACCCTAACAATCCCACCCCCCATGAAGAAAAACCTCCCACCCACACCCAACACTCTCCAGTTTCACTCCTAGGTTCCTTCTCTCTCCCTGAGGTCCTCCGTTACCCCTGACTCCCCAAGCCTTTGCCCTGCTTCTGACAGGTGCAGGAATTACAGTTCTGTATTGTAATATAAATGAATTACACAAAGTTCTGTTTCAGAGTAGCAGCCGTGTTAGTCTGTATCCGCAAAAAGAACAGGAGTACTTGTGGCACCTTAGAGACTAACAAATTTATTAGAGCATAAGCTTTCGTGGGCTACAACCCACTGCATCCGAAGAAGTGGGTTGTAGCCCACGAAAGCTTATGCTCTAATAAATTTGTTAGTCTCTAAGGTGCCACAAGTACTCCTGTTCTTTTTACAAAGTTCTGTATGAATATGCCTAGTAAGGAATCTGTCAAAAACAACTTTGCCAGAATCTTTTCTTTTTTTTCTTCTTCTTCTTTTTTTTTTTTTTTTTTTTTGGTCTATACATACTGACAGATATCTTGAAATAAATTACCAAAATAATTGAAACTGGCATGATTATATTGTGTTATTTTGACAAATAAGATATGCAGAATTTTGCAGAATTTTCAAACATTGTGGGCAGAATTTTTTATTTTTTGGCGCAGAATTCCTCCGGGTGTAATTTGTCCTTATTGAATTTTATCTTATTTACTTCAGACCATTTCTCCAGTTTGTCCAGATCATTTTGAATTTTAATCCTATCCTCCAAAGCACTTTCAATCCCTCCCAATTTGGTATCGTTCACAAACTTTATAAGTGTCCTCTCTATGCCATTATGTAAATCACTGATGAAGATATTGAATAGAACTAGATCCTTGCAGCCAAAACTGATCCTTGATATGCTCTTCCAGCTTGACTGTGATCCACTGATAACTATTCTCTGGGAACAGTTTTCCAACCAGTTATGCACCCACCTTATAGTAGCTCCATCTAGGTAGTATTTTCCTAGTTTGTTTATGAGAAGGTCATGCAAGACAGTATCAAAAGCCTTACTAAATTCAAGATATACCACATCTACCTCTTCCCTCCCATCCACAAGTGTCCACACTGTCAGAGTGTGCTCTCACCCCCAATGGGGCACCTCCTTGTGGCTGCAGCTTGGAATTAGCTCTGCCTTTCTGAAGCCCCTGCCTGCGAGTGCTGACTGTATGACACTCTCTCTACCTGAACTCGATGGCTCCCTCCTGGTGGCTTGGCCCTCTGGCTAGGTCACTGTAGTTTCTCCTTTCTGGGAGGTTTGTGTACCGAGTGTCACCAACTGCCCCAGGCAGTCTTCCAATTCACTGCCCCTCTATGGTGCCACATCCCCAGTGGCTGGTAGGGGAACGTGGGCTCACCCTCATCTTTGGGTTCCAGCCCAGGGACCCTAAAACCAGCAGCTAAGGTCTACCCTGTCCCATGCCTTGTTTCTGTTTCCTTGGATTGCTTCCTATGTTGCCTCTATCAGTCTCCTTCTCTACCCTTCTCCGGCTACACCCTTCCCTCCTGGCCAAGACCCCCTCACCTCTCCCTAGCCTCAGAGAGTGACTGCAGACCTCCTCCCTGCAGCCCCCTTCTGCCCTAAGCTACCTTGCTTTATACCAACCCCACCTGTTCCTGTTCAGCTTCACTCTTTAATTAGTTCTCATTGCTCCCTGGCTCCTCCTCCAGGTGCATCTTAGGTGGTTAATTGGCCTGTCTAGCCACCTTAACCCTTTCAGGGGCAGGTGTGGGGTGAGCACTCCCTCACAGTGTCAATAGCATCCAGCAGAGGTGGGAACCTGGGGAGCTGGGGCTCAAGTAGGACAGAGAGGAGGGACCTGCAATAGCTAATGCCAGGGGAAATTCAAGTCTGGTTAGAGCTGGGATTCAGGCAAGCTGTAGGGAAGGAAGCAGGCCGGACTGGATGATTATTTGAACAGAGGTGGCTTATTATTGTAATCATGGACCAGAGTTCTGTGCTGGGGTGAGAGGTTCCACCAGAGGTGAGCAATGTTTCATATCCCATGTGTCTTGCTTTAACAGGTGAACACTTTCCTGATGAATCTTCCCTTGAACCTCATTGATTAAAAAATCACTGTGTATACGAACACAGCAGACAGAGACAGACACACACCTTGTTTGTGGGAGAGAGAGAGAGAGATGCACACTGCCCCTTTAAGTAAGCTGACCCACTCTTAAGTGCATTGTCTTTTTAAGTGGATCAGGAAGTTGAGACAGCAGCTGCTGCCCCAAGCACTCTCTGTCTCTCTCCACCGGTGTCACCTCCCTGCTCTATATGGAGAAGGGGTAAGCAGGGTGCAGGAGCAGGGGGACACCCTGACATTATTAACAGGTGTGTTGTGAGCAAGACACGAGAAGTCATTCTTCCGCTCTACTCTGCTCTGGTTAGGCCTCAGCTGGAGTATTGTGTCCAGTTCTGGGCACCACATTTCAAGAAAGATGTGGAGAAATTGGAAAGGGTCCAGAGAAGAGCAACAAGAATGATTAAAGGTCTTGAGAACATGACCTATGAAGGAAGGCTGAAAGAATTGGGTTTGTTTAGTTTGGAAAAGAGAAGACTGAGAGGGGACATGATAGCAGTTTTCAGGTATCTAAAAGGGTGTCATAAGGAGGAGGGAGAAAACTGGTTCACCTTAGCCTCTAAGGATAGAACAAGAAGCAATGGGCTTAAACTGCAGCAAGGGAGGTCTAGGTTGGACATTAGGAAAAAGTTCCTAACTGTCAGGGTGGTTAAATACTGGAATAAATTGCCTAGGGAGGTTGTGGAATCTCCATCTCTGAAGATATTTAAGAGTAGGTTAGATAAATGTCTATCAGGGATGGTCTAGACAGTATTTGGTCCTGCCATGCGGGCAGGGGACTGGACTCGATGACCTCTCGAGGTCCCTTCCAGTCCTAGAATCTATGAATCTATGAATTAGCCCCCCCGCAAAGCAAGCAGGAGTCTCTGGGAGCAGTTCCAAGGCATAGGGCAGGAGCAGCACATGGCAGTGGGGGAAGGGACAGTTGAACTGCTGGCAATTGATAGCCTGCTGGGCGGCTGCAGCACAGGGACCTTAGGGGAGTAGGGAGCTGATAGGGGGGCTGCTGGTCCACCCCGGTTCCAAGCCCCCACCAGCTAGCTGCAACGGGCTGCTCTTCCTGCAAGCAGAGGACAAAGCAGGCAGCTGCCAAAGGGGAGCATTGCACAACTTTAAATAAGCATGTTCCCTAATTGATCAGCAACGTTAACCGGGACAAGGGAGGTCTAAGTTGGACATTAGGAAAAAGTTCCTAACTGTCAGGGTGGTTAAACACTGGAATAGATTGCCTAGGGAGGTTGTGGAATCTCCATCTCTGGAGATATTTAAGAGTAGGTTAGATAAGTGTCTATCAGGGATGGTCTAGACAGTATTTGGTCCTGCCATGTGGGCAGGGGACTGGACTCGATGACCTCTCGAGGTCCCTTCCAGTCCTAGAATCTATGAATCTATGACAGTTCTATTACGAGATAAATAAAAACTGTTGCATATAAATAAAAAGGTGATACATTTAATGTTTGATATTTAATAGGCTATTTATCAGTATTAATTCTCACTGTGCCGCAGTTTATCCATCTTTAAAATGGAGAGAATACCTGTCTGCTCCACACCGTTTTTTGTGACTAGACTAAATGAACATCTGTACTTACTTTCCTGCACAGAAAGAAGCAGAATCATCTATTACATGACCTTGGTTCTGGCAGATAAGGCTCTTTACCAGCCACTGCTTGCAGAAGCTGTGGGCACAAATTAGGCCAAGCACTTGTGGAAATAACAGCTCCCAACACACCAGACAACTGAACCCTTTGAGGAAAAACCCCTCCTAAGAATCCAGCCATGACAATCCATCTCCTTCACCATCCAAGTTCTGGAACACTCCTGAAACCTCTGGGACAGCAGCTCCATGGCAATAATTTCTACTTCAACAGTTTCCTTGTAATCACTGCAGAACCATGCACCTCTGGCTTTCAGAACAGCTAAGGCAGGGCACTAAATGTTTAGCTGGGCTCACGTCTTTGATCACACCCATCATGTTTGGCAATCTCATATGTGGTGCTTTCTGGCAAGAATGTAGAAATCACATCAGATACAAATTAAGACCCACAGCAGCAGAGACCAATGCTTAATTGTATGTTTTAAAAAAGCCAAAAGAGAGACACTCTTGCTACAGCATTTCATGTAGCATACCACACTAAGGGAATTAGAGTGAATGACAAATGGCCAAAGGAACTTAAGGTAACTAAGCCCTTTTGTACATAGTAGTATTACATATCTACGTAGTATGTGCTAAGTAAAGTTTGAGATATCACATCCATGGAGCAGTTTTCTTTTTAAAAGTAAGATCTGTTAACCTGTAGTCAGTAACACAAAATGTCTTAAGACCCTATCAGTGTTTTTTAGTAGTTAGAGCAGGGGTGTGAAAGTCAAAACTTGAATTCAGTTCCCACCTCTGTCACTGACTTCCCTTACACCACTTACACTCACTCCACCAAAATGAGATTAATAATAATTAATTACTTCACAAGGGTGTTCTGTTGTTTTAATTAATGTTTGGCACTTCAATATTTGATGATGAAAGGATCAGAAAGAGTTAATTAGGGTATTGCTTTAATATCTGATATTTAGAGCAACTGTCAGTTTATAACTATAAATGTATTTGTACAATGTATGGCTTGATGAAAAAGATATATAATGCTTTTCTTCAGCAGGTACTTTACTTCAAAAGACAAAGTAGATCATTGAAATTGTTATACCAATAGAATAAAAACCAGCAGGATCTTATTAAGAGGGATAAGGCAAAGATGCCACATTTATTGTAAATATACTGATAAAGCAAAAGATAAAAGTAAACAATGTTGTTTGACTACTTATTTCTTATACACACACACACACACATACATATATATATATATAGAGAGAGAGAGAGAGAGGTTCATTCACACAATCATTCATTTAAGTTCTGTATAGGTGTTATAGTTACCAGCCTAGAAGTTGCTCATGCCAAGTTACTGGCCAGGTATCTTGGTCATGAGGATGGAGCCGAGTCTGTGTCAGATGCACCTGATGCTCCTGGAGGTTGGCAGAAGCACCAGAGACTCAAAGTCCTCAGTCTTGAGAGTCCATTCTTATAGGATTTAATTCCTATGTTAGTTTATGGGAGCTGTTTCATCCTGCTGTTGCTGACTCAATCAGCAGATGGCACATTCCTGTCCAAAGTGGCACATTCCTGGTGGCTCCACACTGTCCAAAGTTTGTGTTTCTCATCCTTCCAGGTGATGGGGTGGATCCCAGTTTACCCTCAGGGGGTTGTCTGGTGGTCCTACTCGACACATTATTCGGCCGATGGATACTCCCTTTCTAGGCTGGCACCTCCCTAACCATTCATGTATATCAAGCATTCATCAGCATACATTCCATATCTTAACCATATTTTAATTTACTGTCTCCACCACTTTCAGGCTGTGTGCTAATTCATTTGAGATTCCCGGCCCTTTAATCACAGAGAGTGGGGGTCTGTCCTAGGAGCCGTTGAATGAAGTGAAAGTCACTTAACGGCTTATAGTGTTTGTTTACATTGTATCAATTACTTCAAGAACAAAGTCAATTAACTTGTTTGTAAGTTTTACATAGTAACAAAGTATCTTTCACAGGATAGATATAAGCAATGGTTTCTACAGACAGTAGCTTACAAGTTTTAACAGAAGACCCAAGAGATTTTTGTACTTGGTGAAACTGTTGGATTTTAAAGTGTGGGGGACAAATTATGAGGGGGTCACTGTCACTTGGGGGAATCACTGTTAGTACCTTCTTTAATATCCCTACAAAATATTATCTGTAGTCAGTCCCTGGGGCACAGATGTTAAGCAATTTCTACAAGTCACAGTCAGTCAAAGCAGAACCATAAAAAGAACCCAGATCTCCTGATTCACCTGTTCTATCCTCCGCTCTCTAGCTACCTGTCATGTGATGAACTACACCTTCTGTGATGGACTACTTTTACTGAACCAGGGCTGACTGCAGACAGACACCAGAAATGCCGGCTGTTAGCCAAGCATGGGAAGCAGAACTCGGGATCTTCAGCTCCAAAAATAGGCCTCTGTCACTTGAGCACAAAGAGAATTACCACCAGTTCTCCCTAAACTTGGAGCTTTTATTTATCTTTTTGGGCTAGTCTCTAGAGAGGGCACATACTCATAAACAAATGGGCAGGGCAGGGGCAGGCAGGGATGCACACATATATAACAGCCACTACATCACCCCCTTTTTGTGAGTTAACACCTGGTTGTCATGGCAATTGCACCACAGCCTTCATTGTGACATCCTCTAGCCCAAGCAAAGCTATTGAGGCAATCAACAAAAGTCAGTGCGCAACTTGGCCTCAGAGAGAGACAGTTGGTGCCGTGCTATACTGCAGCAATTTTCAGTTGTTAGTCATTACAAGATTTGGCATTCCGACCTCAGAAGTAAGTGAGTTTTTCCATGTACCCAATATAAGAGAACTGTGTGAGGTTTTTTATGAATGGAGTTGTGGGGCCACAGGGGTTTCAGCCTAGTTCTCAGTGGGCATTAGATAGATTATTCCTGTAACTTTGAACCTAGATGATTCCAAATGAAAACAAAGCTAACAAAGAAAAGCCTGAAAGAATCTTAACCTAAATAGGACTTAATCAGTCTCTTAAACAGAGGGATATTCTATGAGATATGGGAACAGTTTTAAGGCCAGTTTCAGCTGCAGAGATCACCTCATTGTTTAATTAATTCCTTTGCCCTATCATTAATGAGATGAGTACCAACCTGAAAAACAGTCCTATCTTCACAAGTCAATAATAATCCTTTGTCTAGCCAGTGATCCTAAATATATATATATAGAGAGAGAGAGCACCAATCACCACAACATCTCTCTATCCATCTACCAAAGTAGGGAAGTACTATTTACCTCTCACATAACACAAGAAAAAGGGGTCACCCAATGAAATTAATAGGCAGTAGATTTAAAACAAAATGAAGTACTTCTTCACACAATGCATAGTCAACCTGTGGAATTCATTGCCAAGGGATGTTGTGAAGACCAAAAGTATAACTGGGTTCAAAAAAGAATTAGATAAATTCATGGAGGATAGATCCATCAGTCGCTATTAGTCAAGATGGTCAGAGACTCAATCTCCATGCTCCAGGTATCCTAAACCTCTAGTGCTAGAAGCTGGGACTGTACAACAGTAATGTTGAAGTATCAGAGGGGTAGCTGTGTTAGTCTGAATCTGTAAAAAGTAATGTTGAAATTGCCCAGTAATGTTCATTCCTTCTGAAGCATCTGGCACTGGTCACTTTCAGAAGACAAGATACTCCCATTGTCCAATCATCTCTCTTTAAATGCATGGAAGATTTCCCTAATGTCTAATATAAATTTCTCTATTTGTATTCAGTTAAGATCTCAGAACCCATTCGTGGAGGATGGAGTACCTCAGGTCAAGGGTGGATTCTTGGTAAGAAGATAAGAAAAGTTTTACATTGTACACACTGTCACTCTGTACAGAGTGTGTGTGTGTGTGTGGGGGGGGGAGTGACAGGGAAAAAGGTCTGAGTTTGAGCCACATAGTGTAGCCAAAAAGCCTCAGAATACCATGTAGGCCACTGACAGCTTCACACATAATCCTGCAGGCAGCTCTGCTTAGTGTATAGTGTCGCATGTCTCCTTCTGAACCCCCTAACAGTTGAGTGGTTAAATGTCTGGGTTCCTCTCAGAGATCCCTTCCTAAAATAATAGTTTTAGGTGCCTCAAAAACTCATTAAGCCACCCTTTTAAATCAGGTTTCCTGCTCAATGCTGGAGTCAGCAATCCTTTAGCTCCTCTACTGTTCACAGCATTCCTTAAACCCACAGTTCATAAATTGCTTTGGTTATTGGTAAAATACTCTTATTAGGAACTCATTGGGATATTGTCTGTCATTTTACACAGAGGAACAGAATAATAAACAGACTGTGTATTCCAACCCTAAATCAATAGACTCCTCCCAGTGCCCTACCCATTCCTAACATTTTGTTGTTTCCATTTAATTTAGGATGAATACTCCATCAAGGGCCAAACCAAGGGTCCACACGAGATTGGCAACGATGTTTTGGCCCCTAACCTATTTTGTCTTCCCAAATCCAGCCTCCCCACCTTTTAAAAAGCTAGATCCATCCTTGCTCAGGTAATTCTGGCAATGAGCATACTCCTTGCCCTAGGTTAGAGTACTTTGGGGGCTGCAGGGTTTCAGGTACATGTATGGAACAGGGCCCCCCATCTTTCTGAAAATGTGGATGCAGCACTGTTCAAAAAACTCTTCCTTCGCCAGGGGTGTGTGTCCTGCCTGGACCCCGGCAAAGTCTGGGAATGCCCACATCTGGAGCTTGGGACCCATTTTTCTAGTTTATGATGCTCTCAAGAGTGAGAAAAGAAGGGAATTAGGAACAGAAAATGCAGCAGTCACATGTTAGTGTGATCTCAACTTTGCTCTCTGTATTTCACTGGGACTGTAGGGTAGGCAGGGGGTGAGGAACAGCTCTACTAAGAGGACAACGTACTTACAAAGGTATTTCTACAGTGTAGTTTGGGGAAGGGGCAACTGAGAGCTCCTCCAAAGATCTCAATCGCTTGTAAAGAGATTATTCCCTAAAATCCTTTGCCCGGGAGTAATGGAACACTCCATCCCTGATTCAATGGAGTTTATTTTCTCCTTTGGTAGTGACCAAGACCAAGAAGAATGGCTGATGCAATAAAGCACATGGTGAGACAGCTGATGGCCATATAGGGATTAGGGAGTCATGGGGCTCACTGCTTTTCCTCTCTCTTGACCATTTAGCTGATATGAGAATTTAGGAGTCTGCGGGAGCCCAGTTCCCCAAATTGATTTGAAATTTCTGTTGATGAAACAATCGAGATTTTATTAGAGGATGGAAGAAAGTCACATTAACATTGATTTTACCAGGCCGTGGGATCATTCAGTGTTATTAATGTAAATTATGGTATATGAGGAGGCAGGAGATACAGGAGAGAATTCCTTTCCTGATACTCATATTTCCTTTCCATTCATGTTATTTTAGGATCAATACTCCAGCATGGAGTCACTGGATCAGTGACTCTCCCTTGCCTGCCCCTGTACCCCCCGAGGCTCGGTTGTTTGAGAATGACGAAAGTTTCGGACCCTCTACCTCTGAGTGAGTATTGGGATTTCTTCACTTCTTTATCTGTATGTATATTGGGGAGGGTGCATGTCCAAGTTTGTGCAGGGCTTTGGGTGTAGACAATATGGTTACCACATTTCTAAAAAGATAAACACATAACAATATATTCTCTGCAGTCATTGTAAGAAAGAACTACATTCTCTCTCACCCTGGGCATTTTCTGACCAACAACCAGCTCCAACCATTCCTCCTCACGTTAACATTCTCTTGCAATGCAAATACACCTTTCCCGCAATCCTGACTTCACCCTGCTTCTATCTAGTTAGTGATTGTCATATTCTCCCCTATCACTGCACTTCAGTGGAAGGGGAAAGTCTTAACATATTTGCAGAGTGATTCAAAGACTCAGGGTATGTTTACACTACCTGTCAGATCAGCGGGCAGTGATCGATCCAGCAGGGGTCGATTTATCACGTCTAGTCTAGACGCGATAAATCGACCCCCTAGCGCTCTCCCATCGACTCCTGTACTCCGCCACCGCGACAAGCGCAGGCAGAGTCAACAGTGGAGCGACAGCAGCCGACTCACCGCAGTGAAGACATGCGGTGAGTAGGTCTAAGTACGTTGACTTCAGCTACATTAGTCACGTAGCTGAAGTTGCGTAACTTAGCTCAATCCCCCCCAGTGTAGACCAAGCCTCAGTTACTGCTTTGGCAAAGGAGTTTACTACTATTTAATTTAGAACAGACCCTCTTCCATTCAGTGAGTACAGGAGATCTACTGTGCAGGTACATCTTTCTTTTGTGCGGGGAGGGGTCAGTAAAGGCTCAGGGTAAAGCATGGAATAGAGTTGCCATCTACCTGAAAACGTAAATACAAGATGATTATGTTGCTCCAGGCATTCTAAGGAGGCACCAAATTCCAGATTCCTCAGGACACTGGCCGACCAACACCTTCCCCCAACTATTGCTTCTCATCTTAGCATTTACATCAAGAAAGAATGATTCTTTACTTTCCAATTTATATCATGTCATCAGAGCTTTAAAGAGCAGCATACAATGTCTCTGCCCAAAAGAGCTTACAATGCAGCAGATTGATACAGATCTTACTGAGAGGTGGTAAAATGGGATTGTGCTGATGCAAATGTTTGTGCTTCTTTTTCCTTGAGACAGAGATCTTCTTCATCTCCAACTTCACAGTCTCAGGCGGATCAACTGAAGAGTGGGTCATCTTCTGCCCAGCAAATACTGAGTCTCTCTTCAGTTCCTCCCTCCTCAAACACCACACAGGGTGATACGTCAGTGTAGGGAGTAGGGTGGAGGCGTGTAATATGGCAATCGTCTTCCTGAAAGGGGAATTGTTGGATGATCACACCTTGCAGGCATTTTAAAGAAGCACCAGCTTCTGGATCACTCAGGGCACTGCCTGGTCTATGACAAAACTTGGTCATAGCTTCTCATTTTAGCATCTCCTTCAAAAGTCAATATCCTTTACCCCTGGGAGAATTCTGCGCCAAAAAAAAAAAATCAAAATCAAAATTCTGCATCCTTTATTTGTCAAAATAATGCAATATAATCACATCAGATTCAACTGTTTTGGTAATTTACTTAAACTACAATACAGAAAAATCACAATAACTATTCAGCATTTCCTAGGCACATGAAAGTTAAGTTACAAACACTTGGTAACTAATACCCTTTCATTTAAATTACATTACAGAACACAAAACAGCAACAACAACAAACAGTAGAATGTCATTTTAAATTGTTCAGACTTTCACACATGAAAGTCATACAGTTTTGGTAATCATTGTCCTGGACCTGGCTGGGTACTTTGGGAAGTGCTTGGTTCGGATTGTCCTGACATTTTATTGACTCTTTGGTAAATGTTTTATTTGCCCTCAAAGTCTTTTTTTTAATGGGTAAGTAAAATAAATCCTGAGCTGTATTCTAACCCCATTGTGCCACTTTGGCACAGAAATAAAGTGAGAAAGCACATAGATCTTCCTAGCTGAGGATTCCCTTACTGTCATTTATAATAAGGCTCCTTTACATCACTCTGGCAATGTAGGGGCCTTAAAACTTTTACAGGTTTTATGCTCCTGGGGAAATTGACTGAGAAAGGGAAGAGTTACCTAACAATAGCAACATTAACAACATTAACTGTAACAGTCAGGCTGCTACATTTCTGCTTCAGAGAATGAGATCAATTAACCAACAACAGCAACTTTAACGATGTTACTAACTACATTATCAGGCTACTAATGCCTCAGAGAATGAATCAATTAACTCAGGCAGGGCTACTACATTTGTGCCTCTAGACTGCCTTGTGCATAATAAAAAGCCCTACCCTTCCACACCAGTCAGCTGTTGTAGCAAGGGAGAGGGACAGAGTGTCTCTCTCTCTCTCTCTCTCTCTCTCTCTCTCGATTGTTCATGCACATACCACATACACCCCCCCCTGAGATCATGCAGGCATGCATGCCCAGCCCCCCGCCCCTCTCTCTGAGGTTGCTCGATGCATGCTAGAACAGACGCGCTGCTGGGGAAGAGGCCGTGTCCCCCGGTAGATTTTATTTGCATTTTTCTGTGCAGGGGCACAGAAAAATGTGGGTCATATGAATTCCCCTAGCAAGTATAATATGGAGATATACCTATCTCCTAGAACTGGAAGGGACCTTGAAAAGTCATTGGGTCCAGCCCGCTGCCTTCACTAGCAGAACCAAGTACTGATTTTGCCCCTGATCCCTAAGTGGCCCCCTCAAGGATTAAACTCACAACCCTGGGTTTAGCAGGCTAATGCTCAAACCACTGAGCTATCCATCCCCCATGTTTCATCTTTACCCTGTATCATGCTATCTTGTTCCTTCTCTGTTGTGTGAGAGTGAGGGCCTTGTTTCCTTTATCACAGACTCAGTTATCTGCAATATTAAATGAATTTTACTGTTAAAAAGCCTGGAGTCACTGGTTCTCCTGCCTTTGCCTAGTTCCTCTCTCTTGTCAAACACAATCATTAGCAGCGACTCTAATTATTCATGCTTATGAGATTGCGAACAGGATCTAGTTTTCCACAGTTCCTTGGCATTGTCTCCTGCAACCTTCTCCAGAACAATACAATGCAAATCAGTGGAGTTCGCTCTACTAAACACTTTGGGATATACTGGAGTCTACTGTTCTCTACCCACAGTTCTTTCCTTGTTTCTTCTGATTCACTGTGGGGAAGGCGGCTCTGTATTTTATCCTTTTGAAGAGTCATGTAGATCCAGCTGGCTGGTGAAGTTGAGGGTATATTAACATGGACAATAAAAGCAAATGGGAGAGGTAAAATGGGGATTGTTCAGCTGTGTCTAATATTCTATTTCCATTTCTCTTATTTCAGGTGGATGCCATCTTCCTCAGGAACTTTCAGAAGCTACAGCCAATAATATGCTTAAGGTTGGCGCGTTGTCTGTGGGCGAGGACTGGGCTGCCTTCCAAGGTCTCTGAAAGCGAGGGATCATTGTTCAGGATGGGTTGTAGATCACCGATGATGCGTTGGAGAGGTTTAATCTGAGGACTGTAGGTGATGGCCACTGGAGTTCTGTTGGCTTCTTTCTTGGGCTTGTCTTGCAGCAGGAGGCTTCTGGGTACACGTCTGGCTCTGTTGATTTGTTTCCTTATTTCCTCATGCGGGTATCGTAGTTTTGAGAATCCTTGGTGAAGATCTTGTAGGTGTTGGAGCAAATGCGGTTGTACCTTAGTGCTTAGCTGTAGACAATGGATCATGTGGTATGTCCAGGATGGAAGCTGGAGGCATGAAGGTAGGCATAGCGGTCGGTGGGTTTTCGGTATAGGGTGGTGTTAATGTGACCGTCACTTATTTGTACTGTGGTGTCTAGGAAATGGACCTCCCATGTAGATTGGTCCAGGCTGAGGTTGATGGTGGGGTGGAAGCTGTTGAAATCGTGGTGGAATTCTTCCAGAGTCTCCTTCCCATGGGTCCAGATGATGAAGATGTCATCAATGTAGCTTAGGTAGAGAAGGGATCGTGAGTGGACGAGAGCTGAGGAAGCGTTGTTCCAGGTCAGCCAAAAAAATGTTGGCATATCGTGGGGCCATGCGGGTGCCCATAGCGGTGCCACTGGTCTGGAGGTATATAGTGTCACCAAATTTGAAAGAATTGTGCATGAGGATAAAGTCACAGAGTTCAGCAACCAGTTGTGCTGTGTCATCATCAGGGATACTATTCCTGACAGCTTGTATTTCATCTGTGTGTGGTGTGGCAAAGTACCTCCTTCTCCTCAGCAGGCTCAGTCCTTTTTAGCCTTGGAGACCCAGGCTTGGACAAAGCAAAACCCTGTAGGTAGCACAGGGGCTGGCTATTCCTCCCCTCAGTCAGTCCCTTGCGCTTGTTTGTCTTCCCTTCTGGGGACAGAGTGCAGCCTTCCTTGCTGGAAGGGTTCAGAGCCTTGCTGCTCCTAACTTACTGGCAGCTTCCCTGGTTCTCTCACTCTCTCTTCCCCCCCCCTTCCACGCCGGGGAGGGTTTAAAAAGGTCCCAAGCAGTTGGAGCCAGCTGAACCTAATTAGTTCCCTAGTAACCCCTTGCCCAGCTGAACCTTATTTCCCCATGGTTCTCTCTCTTCAGTGGCTTGGGAGAGGCCTTTTTAACCCCCTGGGACTGATTACTACCCCGCCCTTTGTAGCTGTTTGTCCTGGGTTTGCCACAGTGGGATGTTTGTGTAAAGAGCCTCCACATCCATGGTGGCTAGGATGGTGTTTTCTGGAAGATCACCAATGCACTGTAGTTTTCTCAGGAAATCAGTGGTGTCACGGAGATAGCTGGGAGTGCTGGTGGCGTAGGGTCTGAGTAGAGTTTCCACATATCCGGATAGTTCTTCAGTGAGCGTGCCAATTCCAGAGACGATGGGGCATCCAGGATTTCCAGGCTTGTGGATCTTGGTAGTAGATAGAATAAACCCGGTCGGGGCTCTAATGGTGTGTTGATTTGTTCCTGTGTTAGTTTAGGGAGTGTCCTGAGTAGATGGTGCAGTTTCTTAGTATATTCCTCAGTGGGATTTCAGGAAAGTGGCCTGTAGAATTTGGTATTGGAGAGTTGTCTGGCAGCCTCCTTTTGGTAGTCAGACCTGTTCATGACGACAACAGCAACTCCTTTATCAGCCTCTTTGATTATAATGTCAGGGTTGTTTCTATGTATAGGTCTATTCTATGTATAGGTCCAGACTGTCATTTCGACCCTCAGGAGGAGTCCATGTGGAGTTCTTCTTGTGTTGTTGGTGGGAGGGTATCTGTGTATCAGTGCACTGTTCAGTGTTATCTTGAAAGTATTCTTTGAGTCGGAGATGGCGAAAGTAGGCTTCCAGATCACCGCAGAACTGTATCATGTTCGTGCGGGTGGTGAGGCAAAAAGAGAGTCCCCGAGATAGGACAGACTTCTGCCGGGTTGAGTGTGTCGCTGGATAAATTGACGATATTGCTGGGTGAGTTAGGGGTACCACTATTCTATCGTGGCCCCATGTGGCAGGTAGGATTTTAGACAGCTTGCGGTCCTTTTTCCTTTGTAGAAAGGTGAAGTGTGTAATGTAGATCTCCTGTCTTATGTTAGTAAAATCTGTTTGTGTGGAGGGTTGGTTATTTATGAAAGTCTCCAGGTTGGAGAGCTCTTTTTTGATGTTTTCCTGTTTGCTGTATAGGATGCTGATCAGGTGGTTCCTCAGTTTCTTTGATAGTGAAATTTCCAAAGGCAGGTATAAATATGCAGGCAGGAATCAGTCTAGAGATAACGAGGTTAGTTCAATCAGGGAGGGTGAGGCCCTCTTCTAGCAGTTGAGGTGTGAACACCAAGGGAGGAGAAACTGCTCTTGTAGTTGGCTAGCCATTCACAGTCTTTGTTTAATCCTGAGCTGAAAGTGTCAAATTTGCAGATAAACTGAAGCTCAGCAGTTTCTCTTTGAAGTCTGGTTCTGAAGTTTTTCTTTGCTGTAGGATGGCTACCTTTAAATCTGCTATTGTGTGGCCAGGGAGGTTGAAGTGTTCTGCCACAGGTTTTTGTATATTGTTTCAATTATTTCAAATTTGGTGACAATAGATACCTCCAGACCAGTGGCACCGCTATGGGCACCCGCATGACCCCAATATGACAACATCTTTATGGCTGACCTGGAACAACGCTTCCTCAGCTCTCGTCCACTCACGCCCATTCTCTACCTATGCTACATTGATGACATCTTCATCATCTGGATCCATGGGAAGGAGACTCTGGAAGAATTCCACCACGATTTCAACAGCTTCCACCCCACCATCAACCTCAGCCTGGACCAATCTACACGGGAGGTCCATTTCCTAGGCACCACAGTACAAATAAGTGACGGTCACATTAACACCACCCTATACCGAAAACCCACCGACCGCTATGCCTACCTTCCTGCCTCCAGCTTCCATCCCAGACACACCACACGATCCATCGTCTACAGCCAAGCACTGAGGTACAACCGCATTTGCTCCAACACCTACAAGGATTCTCAAAACTATGATACCCGCACGAGGAAATAAGGAAACAAATCAACAGAGTCAGACGTGTACCCAGAAGCCTCCTGCTGCAAGACAAGCCCAAGAAAGAAGCCAACAGAACTCCAGTGGCCATCACCTACAGTCCTCAGATTAAACCTCTCCAACGCATCATCAGTGATCTACAACCCATCCTGGACAATGATCCCTCGCTTTCACAGACCTCGGAAGGCAGCCCAGTCCTCGCCCACAGACAACCCGCCAACCTTAAGCATATTCTCACCAGCAACAAAGCTCGATGCCAACTCTGCCCACATATTTACACCAGCGACACCATCACAGGACCTAACCAGATCAGTTACAACATCACCGGTTCATTCACCTGCACGTCCACCGATCTTATATATGCCATCACGTGCCAGCAATGCCCCTCTGCTATGTACATCGGCCAAACTGGACAGTCCCTACATAAAAGGATAAATGGACAGAAGTCAGATATTAGCAATGGCAATATACAAAAACCTGGAGGAGTACAAACAGCAAACAGGAAAACATCAAAAAAGAGCTCTCCAACCTGGAGACTTTCATAAATAACCAACCCTCCACACAAACGGACTTTACTAAAAGAAGACAGGAGATCTACATTACACACTTCACCTCTGTACAAAGGAAAAAGGACTGTAAGCTGTCTAAAATCCTACCTGCCACATGGGGCCACGATAGAATAGTGGTACCCCTAACTCACCCAGCAATATCGTCAATTTATCCAGCTCCACACTTAACTCGGCAGAAGCGACTGTCCTATCTCGGGGACTCTCTTTTTGCCCCACCACCCCCACAAACATGATACAGTTCTGCGGTGATCTGGAAGCCCTCTAGTCTATAAGGTGCCACAGGACCCTTTGTTGCTTTTCATACCAGAGGTTCCCAACATGCTTTACAAACCAACTCCCCAACAGTCTGAATCACTATTGATCCCAATTGCTATGGACCTGCATTCATTCCACAAGTGGAACTCCCTTGGATGGCAGTTGATGTTTTGCATGCAGAATCCTAGAATATCAGGGTTGGACGGGACCTCAGGAGGTCATCTAGGCCAACCCCCTCCTCAAAGCAGGACCAATGCTCAAACTACTGAGCTATCCCTCCCCCGTCATGCTATGGAGATCCACACTGCACATCAGAGTGGGAAATATTGCTGAGTCTGTGCAGAATGAGAGACAAAGCACTGGCATAAGTTCGCATTTATTGTTTGATGGCTATTGCAGTATCAAACTTGGGCCTCATTTGGTTAGTCAATGTACCCAATTATTGTAATGGTAATGGTTTTATTGTATTCCCAATTATTATGATTGTAATTGTTTGCATTTCTGTTTATATTATATCTGGTGTTAGGTCAATTGTAATGATTTTAGTTATACTCACCTGGTTATAATTGTTTGAGATGTAAGATTTTGATAAATAGCCTTTCAAATAAAAGCTCTGGGTTTTGCATCTTTTACTCCTGAGTGGTGCAGATTCATGCAAGCAGGCTGTGATGCGGTGTTCATCCCCAAACAAGGCCTGAAGGGGTAAGTTATGCCAATTTACCTATAGGCTACACATGGAGGAAAGCCAGGAAATGTTAAGGCCTAATTGGCCTAATCTTCATCTCCAGGCCTTGTGTGGGGTGGAAACCCCATCGCACAGGCCCACAAGCGTAAGTACAATTCAGATCTGAGTAAGGGTTGCAGCACTAGGTCCATAAAATATCAAGTCAACCAGATCTCTCTCATCAACATCGAAATGTGTTTGGCCCAGATCCTCAAAGGTATTTAGGTACATAGGCTAATATATACAAAAGGGCCTTAGGCATAGGATGATCAGTGTCACAACACCTAACTTTTAGGCCCCTAGGCAAAGCGATAGGCACCTTTGAATGCAATCCACAAAGCCAGCATGCTAGGAGCCACCTAAGCCATCCAGCGGGAGATGCAGACAACAGGGGCGTATCCTAAGTCCCACGCTTCTCTCAGAGTTCAGCACCTATCTCTGCTAGAGATCCATGAACTGAGGTAAGAAAGGCATTAGGTCACCTAAGCGGTGAATGGGCCTGATTTGACAGGTGTGCTCAGATGCCACCAACTGGATCAGGACTTTTAGATGAGTTTACACAAAACAGCTGGGGTGGGGTGGGGTGGAGAAAGAGAGCAGCTCTCTTATAACCTTTAGCCTAGTGGTTAGAGTACTCACCCAAGATGTGGAAGACAATCCCCCCCATTCAAGTCCCCCCACACACACACACCCTCCTGAGAGGAAGCAGGGATTTGAACAGGGATCTGCCACATCTGAGGTGAGAACCCTAATCACTATGGTATGGAATATCCTGACATGGGGCTCCCTCAGTCTCTTCTATTAAAGTTTTTCAACTTAAATTAAATGATTCTATATTAATTGGGCTAGACAAAGTTAAATGACACTATAGCTTAGTGATTAGAGCACTCACCTGAGCGATGTAGATCCCTGTTAAAATTCCTTCTCCTCATCAGGCAGAGGAGGGACTTGAACTGGGGGTCTCCCACATCCCATAACCACTAAGCTAAAGATTATAAAGGAAGGTTCCCTCCACCACCTGCAACTGTTGTGTTAACTCACCTAATGGGCCCAATCCAGTAAGCAGCCTCTGGGCATGCCTACCTGATCAGGCCCAGCATGCAATTTAGGTGGACAAATGCCTGTCTTCCCTGGTTTGTGGATCAGCCTGGAGCATAGACAGGAGATGGCGTCTGAGCGCCTGCGGTGAGGCAGCACAGCACATGCACACAGGCAGAAATGTAGGCACCTAGGGTACTCCCTCTGCACATGATTCGCCACTGAATTAGTTTAGGAACGTACAGGGGTAAGCAGCAGTCAAAGGGGAGTTTTGTGGATCTCAGTAGGGCCTAAAAATGGGACTTAGGCACCTAAGTACCTTTGTGGATCCCACCTCTAACTCCTGTCAAAGTTAGATTCAAGACTCACAATTTGTTAGACCACTCTGTTTATTAGCACAGCGCTCTGCTAATACATTCAGATAATGTGAGCACCATGCAAGACCCACACTACCTTATTTTATACAGATAAAAAGGGCGAGAACTGAACAAGAGGACAAAGAAAGCAGAACTGACAAGTTTACCGGAGGCTACATATACATATTCAATTTCCTTACTAACTTTAACAGATCTCCGGCTAATGTTCCACCATTAGCTTAAGCGGACTCATTGTTTATGCCTTAATGTTCCTTTTCCTGACACCTGTATTTCAACATTCCTTATTTCTGCTTAAAGGTACATACAGCATTTCTTCAATCCATTCTATTTTTACAATATAATTCATTCTACTTTCACAATCCCTCCTTTTGGTCAAGCTACGCTATGACCAACAATTACTGGGTTCCACATATTAACCGTTCTTTATCTCTTTGTTCATCAGCGATATTCAAAATCATCATATTCGCACTCTGTTTTGGGGCAGTCACCTGGGTGGCATACCTTACACAATTCTGGATACAACAGGAGATTAACTGAAAACATACAAAAATCATTAGGTTCTCGTGGGAAGGACCCTAGCACTCGGAATTCTGGGAAGAGTCGGGCGGGATAACAGATACCTGACCAGTTAGCTGGTAACGCAGTATTGGTCCCACAAACCCAATGATGGCCTATTAAGGCCGGGAAGGGTCGGTTGCACCCATTTGTCACATAGGTGCCTGCAAAGAAGGAGTAATATCCTCCAAAGGGCACAGGGTAATTCTCCTTACGAGGAGTGGTGTTATTTGCATGGCATTGAAAGATTGTATTGTTTTCACTAAGGTTACTATAGGGGGAACATGAGATTGATTTTTCTGTTTGATACCAGGACGAGAAAAAATTCATATGCCCATACCCGGCCCGCCACTCTTTAGTTTTGTTCGAATAATCCCATACACCATTGGCCACAATATGCCGAAGGCAACGGCTTTTTCCCAGATCCAACCCTGTCCCATTACATACCCAACACCAATGACCTTTTCCCTCCACCACACTTATCCATTTAGATACATTTATTCCCACTGCTTCCCAAGTGTCATTGCTGTTCCATGTTTTGTTAAACGGACGAGGTCCTCCAGTGAGATCTGGGGAATTGAGTGGGATTGCCAGGACAGGAACACCAGCTTGAGAGTGGGCTGGGATGTGGCTGCAGACCCGGCAATTAGAAATATTAAGGGTCTGAGCTATCCACACTTGCTGCTGGATAAAAGAATTGTCATTGTGGACTTCCCAGACCTTAAGACACCAGCAGCCAAGGAACAGGCGCCACCAGAGGCGCATGTTGGAGGCAAGGCCCTGCTAGTTCTGACAACCTCAACTGAGGGAACCGCAGTCACGGTTTTACATCCACCAGGGAGCAGGCGCTAGGCTCGCTACTGCTTCTTCTTGCGCCTTGCTTTAGGTCGTCGTCTGCTTCTGGCAACCCTTACGAGAGTGTAGATTGTAAGGTATTGCAGGCTGTTCCTCTACGTCTTCTTCTTTAGTCAAAATTGACTCTGCGTGGTTCTGAGGTGATGATTGGTTTGCTGGGGATGGTGCCTTCTTACACTGCGAAGCATGTATCCACGCTGCGATGCCAGATAGTTTAACAGCCGTCTGGGTAGTAAGCAGTACCTGATGAGGACCCTTCTACCAGGGCTCCAAGGCGTGTTTTCGATGATAGTGCCGTTCGTAGATCCAATCACCTGGCTCGAGGTCGTGGCAAGCGTCAGAGGTGGGTTCCGTTGGCCAGGCAGCTCAACCCTGTGAATGGAAGTGACTTACGGCTTGCATTAATCCCTTGCAATATTGAAGGAGCGTACTGTGAGTCGAGTTCAAGTCTGGGACTGGAGTAATGGTAGCCATAGCTCGCATAGGGCGTCCCATCACAATTTCAAAGGGACTCAATTTATGCCTTTGGGATGGAGTGGATTGCATTTCCATAAGGGCCAGAGGTAAAGCCGCTGGCCAACTTAACCCTGTAGAGTCACAAATTTTAGCAAGCTTATTCTTAAGGACACCATTTCGTCTTTCAACTACACCTGCGCTCTGTGGGTGGTAGGGACAGTGCAACAGGTGTGTGATATGTAATACACGATCCAGGTGTTGAACAAGTTGTCCAGTAAAATGTGTACCCCGATCACTGGACAGAGTGGCAGGAATTCCCTTGGCAGGCATAATATGATTTAATAAACATTTGGCAACAGACAGTGAGTCAGCCTTTCGACAAGGAAAGGCTTTGATCCAACCAGAAAATAAGCATACCATAACCAAAATAAATGCATATTGTTGACACTTAGGCATTTGTACAAAATTAAGTTGCCAATGCAAGAATGGTACTTGGGGCAGGCCCCGGAACCCCTGAGCCACTTTTACAGGTTTACCAATATTGTGGCTTTGGCAAGTGGTACAGGCGGCACAGTGACGGGTTGCAAAAGAGCTGAAATGGGGGGCCCACCATCCTGCCTTAGTTACAGCACAGACCATCCCCTCCTTTCCGACATGTGAAACACCGTGTAGCAGGGCGGCCAGTGACGGGTAGAGTGAAAAGGGGGCCACAAAGGCGCCAGCAGGCGAATGCCAAAGGGAATCAGGATGTAGAGAGCAACTGGGCAACCCAGGAATCTTTTTCGGCTTCTGGGTCAGAGTCTTGGAGCAGGGTGAGGTTAGTGAGGGACGGCGATGGTATAGAAACAGAAAGGGAACCTAGGAATGCATCTGGAGAAGGTTCTATGGCAGCAGCATGTTTAGCAGAGGCGTCAGCAAATGCGTTACCCTTAGCAACATCAGTATCCGCCATCGAGTGGCCAAGGCACTTAACAATAGCTAGGGCAGACGGAAGTAAAACTGCATACAGGAGAGCAGCGATGTAGGGGCCATTTTTGATAGGGGTACCGGGGGAGGTAAGGAAACCCCGAGCTTGCCAGAGGGTGCCAAAGTCATGTACAACCCCAAAAGCGTAGCGGGAGTCAGTGTAAATGGTGGCGGAGCATCCCTCCGCCAAAAAGCAGGCACAGGTGAGGGCAACTAATTCAGCAACTTGCGCTGAGGTTACAGAAAGTAAAGGCGCAGCTTCTAGAGTTTCAGAGAGTGACACTACAGTGTATCCTGCAAGGAGACGACCTTGGTTGTCTCGAAAACAGGAACCATCAGTAAACAAAACAAGGTCAGAGTTAGGGAGAGGGACATCAGAAAGGTCAGAGCGCGGGACGATGACAGCAGAGACAGTTGCAAGGCAGTCATCGGGATCACCGTCATCAGACAAAGGAAGGAGAGTGGCAGGGTTTAACTGAGAACAATGCTTTATGGTGATATACGAAGCCGACAACAGTAAAAGTTCATACCTGGTAAGGCGGGCGGTGGAGAGGTGGCCTGTGTTACGTTGTAGCAGGAGGGTTTCACAGAGTGAGGTACCATGAGGGTAAGAGGAGAGCGGAGGACAAGGGATTTGGACATTTCGACAAGGTACACTGCGGCAGCCACAGCATGCAGGCAGGGGGGTAAGCCTTGGGCAACAGGGTCCAAAGTGGCAGAGAAATAAGCCACTGGGCGGTTTTTGTCTCCGTGCATCTGAGTGAGGACTCCCAGTGCACACCCAGATTGCTCGTGGCAGAAAAGGGTGAAGGGCTTAGAATAGTCAGGCAGCCCTAAGGCGGGGGCAGAAGCCAAACCCTGTTTGAGGGAAACAAAGGCAGAGTCGGCCTCAGGGGGCCACGGCATGGGGTCAGGCACAGAGACTCGAGTGAGGTCCTGGAGAGGTTTTGCAAGGGAGGCATATTGGGGAATCCATTGCCTGCAAAATCCAGCCATGCCCCAAAACTTTCGGCCCTGGTGTGGGGAGCGGGGTCGGGGAAAGCTGAGGATAGCTTGGACGCGGGCGGGAGAAAGTGTACGGGAACCCTGGGAGAGGAGAAAGCCAAGGTATGTGACGGAGGCCTGACAGAGCTGTAGCTTAGAGTGAGAAGCCTTGTGACCCTTCTTTGCTAGGGCAGTAAGGAGCACTAAAGAATCAGTTTCTGAGGCAGACAACGAAGGGGAACAGAGGAGTAGATCATCTACATATTGGACTAGTGTGGACCTGGACGGAAAAACAAGGTCAGCAAGGTCTCGGGTTAATGCTTGGGAAAAGTAAGATGGGCTTTCAGTATACCCCTGAGGGAGCATGGTCCATGTGTACTGTTGCCCCTTGTAAAAAAAGGCAAAAAGATACTGGGAGTCAGGGTGAACCGGGACAGAAAAGAAAGCAGAGCACAAATCAACAACAGTAAAATGAGTTGCACCTGGTAGGATAGAAGCCAGAATTGTTGCTGGGTTAGGGACAACAGGAAAGGCGGGTATAACAATGCGGTTAATGGCTCGAAGATCCTGAACAAACGGCCACGATTTACCATCAAACTGGGAGGATAGGGGTGTTACAGGGGCTGGAGTAGGGGACAATAATGCCTTGTTCCCACAGGGCGGTCATGACCCGAGCAATGCCAGCCTCTGCTTTGGGGTTTAAAGGGTATTGAGACAGGGGTTTAGAGGAGTCAACAATAATGCACACGGGGTCAGTATTTAAGCGGCCCACTTCAGATGGGTGGGTTGGCCACAGAAAAGATGGGACCTGCGAAATTAGGTGTTCAAGGGACGGGATGAATGGGTAACCGGGAACTGGAGTGGAAAGGGAAGTTTCAGACAGCAGGGAGGCCACAGAATGGCTCAGAGAGGACTGGGGTATTTATAAGTAGACACCATCTGGGGAACAATAGATGGTACAGCCAAGTTTACATAACAGATCCCGACCCAAAAGGTTTACCGGAGTGGAATCAGAGAGAAGGAATGCATGATCCGCGGAAAGGGGACCAACTTGGATCGGTAGAGATTTTGAGGAGAATTACTCCTGATGCAGACCAGTGTAAATGAAGGGGCAAGGAATGAGGCTGCCTGTGCTCCTCCTGCAGGATTCAGTGTTTCTTAGACACTGTTTCCCTTTGATCTTTACTACTGTTTTCTCACAGCCCTGTGGCCTCTAAGATTGTAGCACTTCTCATTAAGTCTAATAGTGTTCTTTGTTTCTTAAGGACGTTCTTACTTTTCCTAACGCAAGAACAAAATACTTAGCTTCTCCATCTCAAAGAATATTCCCAATACAGGTGAATTTACACACATCACATGCTTTTAACCTGGATAGTTACATTATACTCATTTTACAAGGTGGGCCCTTAGGGACAGAGAAGTCAAGTGACAGGACTAGCATCACAGTGGGATTGCGTAGGAGTACCTTACCTCTTTCTGCTGGGTACAGTTGCTACCTCAGTCTCCCACTTGTTCCCAGCTTGTCTGGCAGGAAGGGCAGTTTTGTGCTCTAGGCATACTGGAGAAAGTCAGGCTACACAGACTTCCACATAGGAAAATACCTGGGGGGTGCGTAAAGCCCACTCTAGAGCTTCATTCTCTGCTGTCTCAAAGAGGGTGGTCTATGAAAACCCAGTCTTTTTATTAATGGACCCCACCTGCCCCACTGCCAATCTCCCTCTGACCTGAATTAACCCCTTCCCTGCTCTCTACTTGTATAAAGCTTCTACTCACCATTAGAGGGAGTAAGGGCTAGATCTAGAATTAGAACTCAGGAATTCCTGCTTCCATGTTCAGAGCAGCATCTTGCACTGCTCTCAGCATCAGAAAAATGAGGTGCATTGTCAGGCTTTACAAAAAACCACTCTTGTATTGCATTCGCACAACTCCACCACAGCAAAATGTTGTTGCATTCAAATTTTGTGGTGCAATAGACATTGCTCGTGTGCTGTTTTTTTGAGTGTAAAAAGTAATCAAAATAAAAATAAAGTATATAATAAAATACAGAAGAGAATATCTGGATTATTAAACAAGAAAATTGGCTTTAAACATACAGCAGCTTGGGTTCCTGCACCTCCTCTAGGAGCCAGCCCAAACTGTGTTTCTGCCTTCAGTGTCAGAGTGGGGAGGCATATTTCTATATTCAGATATACCCATAGCATTTGTGTACACAAACTGTACCTGGAACTTGGTTCCTCTCTCTAATTGGCATAACCTTCCTGTAGGGGTACCTATTATATAATGAACTGGTATAAAATAGGATTATTGGTTAATATGTATGGCCCATAGATTTAAAGTCAGCTCCCTGAAAGGCAGTGAAACCATCTAATTTGGTCTCTTGGCCCTGTAAGAATTCAGTCAGCTGCCTTGCAGAACTGTTGAGGGGGATACAGAAGAAGGATACAAACAACTGCAGCAGGAGTCGCAGTATAAAGAGCACTATAGTAATCAAGCTAAAATTGTCCTAGTTAATGTATGACATATGTCCGATTCCCGCACAAACTAATTATTTCACCTCTTTTGAGGAGCTGAGGCAACAAAATGATAGAGTACTGCTTGCTGCTTGAGTCCAAACATGCTCATGGTGATAGAGAGCAAGCTGTCAGGAAGGGTCCTTCTTTGCAAACTGACGTAATGGGTTAGACCCCAGCTTACTGGAAGGTGAAAGAAAGTTACAGCACATGAATGGCCATTTTAATCCCTTTTCTCAAGACTGTAAATGCTAACTTGGACTGATCGGAGAAAATAACCATCCAAAAAATGAAGCGGAGTCATGACACGCCGAGGTGGCATTCCATCTTCTCAGAAAGGGCCCAGACTAGGGTGTCCAGTCTGTGAAAGAAATTTACTGAAACATCTCTCACGGTGAGATTTTATCTGTACTCAATTGTATTACTGTATTAGGCTTAGATTTGCGTGTTTTATTTTATTTCGCTTGGCAATTCACTTTGTTCTGTCTGTTACTACTTGGAACCACTTAAATCCTACTTTCTGTATTTAATAAAATCACCTTTTACTTATTAATTAACCCAGAGTATGTAGTAATACCTGGGGGGGGGGGGCAAACAGCTGTGCATATCTCTCTATCAGTGTTATAGAGGGCGAACAATTTATGAGTTTGCCCTTTATAAGCCTTATACAGGGTAAAATGGATTTATTTGGGGTTTAGACCCCATTGGGAGTTGGGCATCTGAGTGCTAAAGACAGGAACACCTCTGTAAACTGCTTTCAGTTAACTCTGCAGCTTTGTGGCACGTGGTTCAGACCCTGGGTCTGTATTGGAGCAGACGGGAGTGTCTGGCTCAGCAAGACAGGGTGCTGGAGTCCTGAGCTGGCAGGGAAGGCAGGGGCAGAAGTAGTCTTGGCACATCATTTGGCAGTTTCCAAGGGGGTTTCTGTGATCCAACCCATCACAGCTGTAGCTCTCATTTTCTACCACCACAGAGAAGTTTGCCAGCCCAGCTTCACTACTACAGACTCTGGCCAAGCTGTAAGTGCAAGTGCCCTGGAAATCAAAGGCCCGTCCGTCAAAGGTCAGATAGTGAGGGTCACCAGATGCTACACATTTGCCAAAGCATGTGGCGTGGCAGCCTAGGATTCCATTCTCCACCCTGCACTGCACATTGGCTCCGCAGGAGGCCTCCTGGCACTCAACGACCCCGCTGTGTTTGCACCGGCACCGTTCCTGGCAGGAGGCGCTGGGGTAGAACTCCTCTCCCTTCCTGTAGTACCTGCCCTGGTGCACACAGACATACTGCACGACGGGGACACACCAGTCTCTGCTCAGGAGGAACCCGGCGTCACAGAAACAACCTTCGGCACAGGGGGCGTCACAGCCATCAGGCCCCTAAAGGCTGTGGCAGGGCAGCCGCTCCCACAGAGCTCGTAGTGTGAGTTACTGGGGCAGCTGGCACCTGCAGGAGAAGATCAGAGGGAACGTGCAGATGGGGGTGAGAGAAAGCTTCTTAAATTAAGGCACCACCGGAAGAGAAGGTGCAGGTATCACTTACAATAGTGTTGTTCGGGGGAATTGGGAGCCAAAACTCCTGGGTTCTAGTCATGGTTCAGGGAGGGACGTGGGGTCTACTGGGTTAGAGCAGGCAGGGCTGGGAGCCAGGATCTAGCCAATCAGAGCTGGAGGGCTTGCAATCAGGTTTCCTGGGTTGTACTGCCAGCTCTGGGAAGGGATTAGGATCTAGTTGCTTAGTCACAGAAGGGCTGGGAGTCAGGACTCTGGGGTTTTCTTTCTGACTCTTGGAGGGACATTTGGTCTAGTGGTTAGAGCTGCAGACAAGGGGACGTGTTCCAAGTTGAAACCCAAATTCTGGAGTGGGCAGCTGTGTATGGTTTAGTGATGGAGGACTTCGATGGCCAGGGCTGCGTGGCGCTGCAGAGCTGTGGGTGCTTCAAGAAGTGGATATATTACAAGGTACCGCCCCCTGCTGGGGGTATTAACTCCTATAAGTTCACTTCCTCCACACCCTGCTCTCATCAGCCATGTTGACTCAGACCATTGTCAATTGCCAATGGCAATATAGTAACTCCTCACTTCAAGTTATCCCAGTTAATGTTGTTTCATTGTTACGTTGCTGATCAATTAGGGAACATGCTCGTTTCAAGTTGTACAATGCTCCCGTATAACCTTTGGCAGCCACCTGCTTTGTCCACTGCTTGCAGGAAGAGCAGCTCGTTGCAGCTGGCTGGTGGGGGCTTGGAACCAGGGTGGACCGGCAGCCCCCCTATCAGCTCCCCGTTCCCTTAAGTTCCCTGTGTAGCAGCTTCCCAGCAGGCTACCAACTGCCGGCAGTTCAGCTGTCCCTCCCGCCACTGCCATGTGCTGCTCCTGCCCTCTGCCTTGGAGCTGCTCCTGGGAGCCTCCTGCTTGCTGTGCAGGGGAGTGGGAAGGAGGGGAGCTAATGTCAGGGTGTCTCCCTCCCCCCTACTCTTGCACCCCGGTTACCCCTTCTGCATATAGAGCAGGGTGGGGACAGGACCGGGCTCAGGATGGAGAGAGCTTGCTAACCGCAGCTGCTGTCTCAACTTCCTGATTTTTGTACTTAGAGTGGGGTCAGCATACTTAAGAGGGGCTATGCACATCTCTCTCTCTCTCCCACTCACACAGGGTGTGTGTCTCGGTCTCTGTCTGCCACGCTGTCTCCCCTCCCTCTATTCGTGCTGCCTTGTAGAGTGTGGGGCTACGTTAACAACAACGTGTTAACCCTTGAGGGCTCAGCCGAATGCTAGTTAATCATTTAGCAGTAAGGTATTCCCCAGGAAATATCCCACCCTCTTCCACCCTTTAACTTCACCACCTCAACCAAGCTTCATAATCATCATTGCTGTGTACAGTATTAAATTGTTTCTTTAAAACTTATACTCTGTGTGTGTGTATATAGATAGATAGATAAAATATAGTTTTTTGTCTGGTGAAAAAAATTTCCCTGGAACCTAACCCCCCCATTTACATTAATTCTTATGGGGAAATTGGATTTGCTTAACATCGTTTTCTAAGTATAACATTATGGTGGAGAATTGTGAAAGGGGGAATATTGGCATATGTTGTGGTTATTGTGAAAACTGGCGTGCACACCGCCAGCTCTAGAAGGCTTGGCACTTCTATTTTGCCAACCAGGCAAACTCTGAAGGATATAGGAGTTTGTCCACCTCCTGGCCTTGAAGGATATATATATATAGGTAGAGGTAAAATAGACATGTAAAAATTACTATATGCAAATTACCTAACTGATAGAGGAAGGAGAGAACTGCCCATAATTGGCAGCACAAAGGAGCCACAGATAAAGGACATATCTGGTCAGCAAACAAACTACCTGAAACCAAAAGACTCAAATTATGACCCTCCAGAGGAAGGTGGAAGGAGTCAAAGCTAAGAATAAGAGGGGGACAGGTTAACCCTAAATAGAAAAATGCAGTATGCAGTGCTGGAATCTGAAGACAAATACAAAAGTGTTCTGCTTCTATACATGACACCCCTACCTTTTAATTCACCAAAAGCCCAAGGATATAATTCATGGTATAACAAGATACTTTCAATAGATTTGATGTTAATATTAAACATTGGGATAAATGTAATGTTAATAAGTACCCCTTTAAGGTCATAGGGTAATGATGCTTCTCAACTATTACCTGTGAATAAATGTAAAGCTTAGCACAGCAGAAAAACCATTATCAACTTGGTCTTCTGGATAAGAAGGGAAACTGAGGTACACCACCTCCTGAATTTAATGACTGAACAGTGGGATAATTTCCCCTAAACCCTTAAAAGGTAAAAGACATTGAAACCTGGCCTGCCTATAGAACAAAAACACAGGAAAATATGGGGGTAATTCCTCTGTTTTGCCTGAAATCAGCAAGGCTATTTGTAAAAGAAAGGGATATTTTAAGCAATAATCTGCCACCCCAAAAGGGGTAGAAACATGGTGTTTTTGTCTTTCAGAAAATCACAAAAAGCTGGTACCAACTGAAGAGCAACCCAGAATACCATGGATCTACTGTCGTAACAAAACTTGTGTTTTGTGTTGTGTTGTTTGTCTTGTTGCTAGCATTGTTATGTATTGAAAAATGCTTTTAATGCAGTAGTTTAACTATATTTTCAGAAGCCAATGTTGCAGAAGGGTGGAGGTCAAGGAATGCCAGTCTGTTAACAGGGAAACATCCTCAGGTAGCAGACACAATATTAGGAGGGATTGGTTTTGGAGTAGGAATTATGAATACTGAACCTGGAGGTAATTAAGAATAAATTAAGCTCTCTGTCCCAGCTACAGGACAGCCTGATACAGAAACAAATACATGCTAATGTGGATCTAGTCCAAATAAGTCTGGGTAATTTGAAAGCTAGATGGAATATGTGGCTCAATGCCATCACCTGGCTGCTGTATAGGAAACAGATGGAAATTGAAAACCATACTGCTATAGCCATGGGATGTACTGAAATGCAGATACTTGCTTTGTCCACCTTGGATCACGAAATGTTTTGGGTAATAGCGGGAAACACTAAGGTTTTAATACACTTCTAAAGCAAAGAAAAAGATCATTGATACTTATCAATATGAATGGATGCAGTATGTTTCTAGCATGGTAAGGCCAGACCTTTTAATTAGAGAAATTGTTGGTAAAATTGCACCCCAACAGTCTCTGGAAGCAAGGATATGGAAAGTTAGTCCACTCCCCATATTGCACATGGGATCTTTCTTGCTACCCCGGATCTCGAGCCAGTGGGCTGGGGAGGGAGGGAAGCTATTGGACACCAGAGGTTGAACCGAATGGACTCCTCAAAAGTGGGTATGTTTGTCCTTACCTATTGCCCCAGAGCCCTGTACCAAAGATATATCGCTGGGATCGTGTATGTGGGATAAATTGGATAATGAGACCAAGGTACTGTATAATGGGCAATGTGTATGTGTGAATTCTTGGGAAGAGGTCTTTTGGGAGATGAATGTAAATGCAATGTAAGTACTGTGTTTACCAATTATCACACTTACTATCTACCACAGCCAGAAAAATGTCATCTTACTGTGAGCACTAATGGCTCCTCTGGGAGGGGGAGGGGACGGAGCGGCTGCGTTGGTTGGAGCCGTTAGGGAGCAGCTCCGGCAGGGGAGGGAGCCAGATTAGATTAGATTAGAGAAAGGGAGAGACTCAATATATTGTTAGGAGGATGGATTAGATGGATAGGGAGATTAAACAGATTTAATAGATGGGTAGATCAATTAGATGGATTGGGTGATTAAATAGATTAAGTGGAGGATACGTGGCTAAAATGGATGGAGAGATTAAATGGATGTAATAGATGGATAGGTTTGTATTGGCAATTGTAATCAGTCACCCTGAAGAAAAAACGGTGGGATTTTTTTATGACTAAAAAAATTTCCCAAATTGAAAATTTTTTGGTTTTGGAATCAATAAAATTTCATTTTCAAAAACTACTTAACCTGCAAATGGGAAACTGAAACATAGTTTAAAAATGTTTTTTTAAAAGGAAAATAAAAAACGAACAGAATGAAAATGAATTCAAAATTCACCATTTGGGGTTTGTTTTCAATCAGCTCTACCTGTAAAGTTCTTTAGAGGGGCGGGGTTCTGCAGGGCTACTTCCAAGACTGCGTGTACGACTATTGCTTCTTCAAAGGCCAACAAGCCGTGATATGCCAGCTTATCACCAGCTATACTGCAGCCTGCCAGGCCACCGGGGTCACTATATATGCCTGGAGGACCAACTCCTTCTGCAGTAAGTGGAAGCAGCTTGGGACCGCCTTCTGGGATGAAAGTTAATGTACGAGGGAAAGAAAACAGGGTCTTTGCTCAAGGGAAAGCCAAGTTGGTTGGTGTTCAGGGAAGGGGATACGAGATGTTTCTCCCCTAGGGGGTGCAGGCTTTGATCCAGCCCCAGGGTAGGGGGACTGGCCAGGTCAGGGTGGGCATGGGAGAGGATATGGGGCTTTTCCCCTCTAGGGGGCACCAATTCTGATCTGATCCCAAGACAGGGGAACTGACTGGCTCAGGAGCAGGGAATTGGAATTCAGGGCCTGTCCCCTGGAGGGTGCAAATTCCAATCCAGGCCCTGCCTAGGGGTAGAAGTTGACTCAGTGTGGGTTGTCCAGGGATATGGGGCCTGTATTTCATGAGTGTGTGGGTCTCATGCAGGTCCTTATTGTACAAATGAGCCTGTCACAGAGCTCATGCTAATATCTGGAGTTGCCAGTGTCAGAAGAGGCCAAGAGCTGAAGGGGCCATGGAGACTGAACTTTCCTCTGACAAGGGGTCCTGCAACAACATACTGGCAAGGCACAGTATGAAGGAAGCTTGCCTGGCAGCTTCCCATACTGCACCCAACAGACTCCATTCTCCAGGGCTGTCATCAGGCTCCCTTCTCCAGCCCTTACGTTGTTACATAGTTCAGAATCCAGCTAGTTTTCTTTTATGGGATGCTACCGTCTTGTTGTTTCAATGACAGGTCTCTCCTGTGCCCAAAACAGCCACCGTGAGGTCTACGCCCGGGGCTGCCAGTCGACCTGTAGCAGCCTCTATGCCCCAGTTCAGTGCTCGGCCCAGTGCTGGGACGGCTGCGTGTGTGATGAGGGCTTTGTGCTCAGTGGTGATGAGTGCATCCCTATGTCCCAATGTGGATGTGTCTACCTGGGATTTTATTATAAGGCTGGGGAGACCTTCCACCCAACGTGCCAGGAGCAGTGTGTGTGCCAGGCCAGCGGAGATGTGGTTTGTAAAGTTTTGTCCAGCCTCCCTCATGAGGAGTGCAAGCTGGTGAACCTGGCAACCCTACCTACAGCGATGGCTCATGTCTTGCAAGGCAGGGCCCGGCTTCCTGCTCCAGGCATTGTGACCTGGTGCATGGGGTAGTAGAACCACTCAGGTTTGGCCCCTCCATTAGACAAGGCAAAACCTGAGTGGTACCACTACCCCATGCACCAGGTCGCAACACCCGGAACGGGGGATGCAGAAGCTGATGTTGCAGGAAGGGTGCAGGGCAGGCTCACTCAAAAATATTTCCCCCCCTTCCCCTCTGCCCACTGGGGCCTCCCATTCACATCGGGTATTTCTGTTTTTGCACCCTTGGTTTCATGCTATCTGTGGGTGCAAGTGAACCCATCAACCCATGCTAAAGCCACCACAAATGCAAAACAAGATAAAAATCAATCATTTAAAGCACTCTGATTTAAAGCAATCCACCCTGCCTCAGATGCTGCAACCAGCTGGTATAACCTGTGCTTATCCAACACCTGGCCCAGAGACCGTAAAGGGGCCCTCAGACATTCCGTACAATGGACTCACGTACCTGTGAATTTCGAATCATAGTAGAACAGCACTATTGAACGGCCCTTTTCAAACTGCCACTCGACCCTGGGTGTTCCGCTTTGCGATACGTACGCAGTACAGGGTATATCAATTGCTGGAAAGAAACAGCAATAAGACAGCATTTGCACTGCACCCCAAAGGTAATGTCATGTAATAAGATCCTATTTGTAAACACTTGGCAGAGCTAAGCCACGAACATATTTGTTTTAAAATGGACTGGGAGCCAGATTTTCATTTATACCCAGGACCAATTACAACGTAGTGTGAAGGGATCATCCTTCCTGAATCCCAAGGGCTGGAAAAAATGCCTAACAGTGAGAGGCTTAAAGAGCTGTTTAGTTCATTGAAAAGAAGATTGCCAGCTAACATGATTATGGCATATAAGTACGTTCTCGGAGGGGAAAAAATATACTAAAGGGCTCTTGGGTACAGAAAGGCAGAAGAACCACCAATGGCTGGAAAAAGCCAGACCTGTTCACAATATTGTATTGTTTTTAAAAGAGTGATTAACCATTGGAACCATCCAGGGAAGCGATGGATTCCTCAACTCTTGATGCCTTCAAATCCGGCCTGGCTGCCTTGCTGGAAGAGATGCCAAACAAGTGATTAGGCTCAATATAAGGGTAAGTGGGTGAAATTATCTGGTCTGTGTGATGCAGGAGGTCAGACTAGATGATCTAATGGTCCCTTCTGGCCTTAGAAATCTACCATTTCTTGAGGGCCACCATCTTAAAGTCACATGGGTCTGAAAATGCAGCCTAGTGCTGACATGCAATACTAAAATCACTGGAACAAAAACATTAACGAGCTTTTTCGTTCACTTTGTGCATTTGGCAGCACTTTGGGTATAGTCCGTTTCAATGCTGCCTTGTCTGGTCAGTTTATGTGGGTCTTTCAATCAGCAAAGGGGCAGAAATTCACTTATGAAAGCTTAAAATAGGAAATTAATTGTGAAGCTGCAGAAACTAGCAGGGACAAGAATTGTATCTGAATCTACTGGGAACTCATTGAGATTTACTAGATTACAAATCAGTGTTCCTGTAAGTGTCAATCCAAAATTAACAATAAATTAGAAAACTGACATCATAGTGACAGCCCGAAGCAGAGTGGAGCTACATTTCGCTCCTTCTTGAATGCCTGGGAGACTAGAGATGGAGTTATCACGGGCAACTGACATTTAAAAAACAAAAAACAAAAAACCCAGGGGTAAAATTTTCAAGTCACTTGGGGCCAGATTTTCAAAGGTATTTAGGTACCTAAAGATGCAGGGAGGCACCTATTGGGATTTGTAAAAGTGAAAGCAATGGGAGTTATATTTCTAGCCCACCTAGGTGCCTTTGAACACCCACTAGGCACCTATCTACATCAATAAGCACCTAAATACATTTGACAATCTGGCCGCTTAGGCACTTGTTTGAAAGTTTTACCCTAGATTTAGTAGTTCAACTTGCCAGAGGCCATTCCCGATTCTGTACTAATTCAGTCTTCTTGTTAGGGCTCAGTCATTATCTCCACCCTGAACCTCATCTTTATGCTCTGATACAACAGCTATTAAGCCCCAAACTTTCATCTACATTTCATCTGAGACATGGACACTGGAATCTCTGGAACAAGAAGTACTTGAATTTCAAAGATTCAATACTCACCAAAACTACTATCGTATTGCTTTGAGTGCAGAAAGACTCCAAGTGTATTTACTACTGGAGGGAACAGTTTCTTACCCTACAGTAGCTGTGATTCTTCGAGATTTAGTCAGTGTGGATCCCACAGAAGGTGCACATGTGTCTCATGTGCACGAGTTCAGATATTTTGAATAGCAGTATCTGTTCAGGGCTGTAGTAGACAGAGAGAGCCTGGAGCACTGGGCCTGGTGCAAGATCTGTGTCCTGAACCAGAGGCTGTGAACCAAAGTCAGGCCGTGGTCCGCTGAATGAGCATTATCTGCTGTTAGTACTGGTTACACTGAAGCTCCAAGGACTGAAGCACTGAGCAACCTGAAGAAC
Organism: Emys orbicularis; assembly: GCF_028017835.1. NCBI lineage: Eukaryota > Metazoa > Chordata > Testudines > Emydidae > Emys > Emys orbicularis. Next base: position 15,354,669 of record NC_088702.1, read on the forward strand.
GTTACCAAGGCAACGACATTTCAGCCTTCGACATCATTTAACAAGGGCCACGCATGACCTTCAGCTTCCTCACAACTCAAAGCCCTCTCGTGGTCCCTTCTAGTCCTAGAATCTATGAATTAGCTGATGACTCCGAAACTGGCAATGGAAGGTGGCTCGTGGGATCCGCCCTGACTGCAACATCTCGAAGAACCACAGTTACTGCAGAGTAAGGAACCAGACTGTTTTCTAAAAGTATCTGTCGGTGTCGATTCCACTGTAGGTGACTGGCCATCAGTGTCCCCTCTGGATAGTGGGAACGAAGAGAGCCAACCGCATCAGTCAAATAGGGATTGTAATACTGCTCTCCCAAACTTTACATCTGCCCTGGCAGCTAAGTCCAATGCATAATTCTTGACAAAAGCCAGTGTTCTGTATCAGGATCTCCTAGACTTGTCTAAGACAGTCCATCTGTGTCATTCACCCAGCCAACATCCGGGCAGTCAGGTGCAGGGACTTCACGTCTGGACAGAGTATCTGGCCAGGATGCTGGGAGATCAGGTCTGGACAGGACTGGTGGCTGAATGGACACTGGCAAAAGGTCCATTGGCCAAAACTGCCTGGGCCAGTTGGGAGCTACACAAATGATTGTGGCTTTGTCTCTTGATTTTGGAAATCATGCCGAGACCAGGGGAATCAGAGGAAAGGCAAACAGGATACCTGGACTCGATTGCAGAAGAACAGTGTTGGGAAATATTGCCAGGCTCCTGCCCACTTTGGAACAGAAATGCTGACTCTTGGTGTTTTCCTGGGTGACAAACAGGTCTATCACAGGAGTTCCCCAATGGTGGAATCTTGGCGCAATCATGGATCTCTGCAGGGACCACTCCCGACTAGCCATGGATTTTCTGCTCAGCAAGCCCACCAGGTTGTTGCCTACTCCTGGGAGATGGAGAGCCATTGGGGTTATCCTGTGTCGGCGGCACCGTGTCCAGAGCTTGAAGGCATCCCCATAGGGGAGACACGTGTGCACCTCTTTGCTTGATGATGTAGTGTGTCGCAGGTCTGGTCAGTCAGGATGTGCATGGTGGAGTTCGGGAGAGCAGGTAGGAAGGTTGCACAACCTTCTTGTTTATCAGGTGTTTTACTGGGGAAAAAGACCAACTTGAGCCTGAGCTAGAGCAGCCGCAGGTGAAACCTGGCAAGCGATGTCATGTATGTGTACGTTAACATATGTCCCCACAGCTCCAGACACATCCGCATTGTCACAGTCTGGTTTGATTCTATCCCAAGTACTAAAGACTACCCCTGTCTCCAGGAAGGCTCACTCTGACTGATCCAGAGTCAGTCAAGGCTCCTGGGAACTCTATTGCCTGTGGTGAGATAAGAGATTTTTTCCCCTAGCTCATCAGGAGGCCCAGCTGAGAGAATAGGGATAGTGTGTAGTCCAGGCTTTCCGCCATTTCCTCCTGGGATCTGCCCCCGATCATCCAGCCGTCGAGCTGAGGGTAGAGGTGAATGAGCTGTTGCTACCGCGAGGCACTTTGTGAAGACTCGTGCCACGGAGAGTCTAAAGGGCAGAACGTTGCACTGATAATGATGGGGCCCCCACTGTGAGCCCTAGGTGCTTCCTGTGAACTGGATGGATAGCAACGTGGAAGTACATGTCATGTCAGCAGAGAGCCACCAACCAGCCTTGAGCCTCAAGAGATGGGATGATGGAGGCAAATGTCACCATCCTGAATAGGATACAGTGTTGTATATGTCCAATCTTCTCATGTCTAGGATGAAGCTTGGATAGGACGAAAACTCTTTCTTCTTCAGAAGAAGAAATAACAGGCGTATAATCCTCTTCCCCAGTACTCCATAGGTACCTACATGCCATAGAAGAGATGAAGCAACTAGTACACTTCTGTTTGTAACAGGTTCTCATGACAAGGGTCCCTGAAGAAGGATAGGGCAGGGGGTAATGCGTGGAAATGGATAGGGGAGCCAGGGACAATTTCTAATGTCCATTTATTGGCTCTGATGGCTGCCCAGGCCCAGTGGAAAGGCAGTTCCTGAAGGTGGACGCAGGCTCCACACTGACTCCAATGCAACTCCCAATGCTCCTGTCAAATCTGCTGCCTCAGAGGGAGTCTGGTGCACAGAGGTGATGGGTGTCCCCAGGAGTATCTGAGATTCTCTTTGTGGGTAACTCTGGCTGTCGATCCCACTAGTAGGATGGTGTCCTCTGCCTCTGCTTGGGCTGCTACTTGTAAGGGTTCCTTTAGGTGTGTAAATCCCTAAGAATCACAGAGCTTTCCTTGAGGGACTGGAATACTTCGTTTGTTTTCTGCCTGAAGAGCTCCATCCCATTAAAGGGCAGGCCATCTATTGTGGCCTGTACCCACGAGGCTGTCTCAGTGACGACCGTGGCCATACCAGATGCGTTCTTGGCCGCCTGTAGGAATGCTCTCACGACCATCTGGCCTTCCTTGATTAGTTCTTTGAACTCTTCCTTGTTATCTTGAGGGATCTTGGATAGGAAGGGAGTGACCCTCTCCCAATTGAGATAGATGTATTTGGTGAACAGAGCCTGGTATTTGCCAGCTGGAGGGAGGCTGATGAGTATGCCGTATGTCCATGGAGATCCAACTTTTGGGGTCTTTGTCATTAGGCATGCCTTTCGTGGACTGTGATTTCTCCTGTGCTGAAGGAGCCAGGAACTCTGCATTTGAATGGACATAAGTGCGTTCAAAACCCTTTGGGGGCACTGGTATCTGTTCGCCACCCTTTTCAAAGTGGGAGGAAAAGTGCCCGGCATTTGCCACAGTCCTTTAGCCAGTTCCAGGAGCCCCTTGTTAATAGGAAGGGTGATTCTGGCCAGCATCATGGTGCTCAAAATAAAGACTTCTCTTGTATAAATGTAGTCCCAGTATCCAAGGTCTCTGCATGCAGAAAAGGAGGTCTTGAAAAGTTTTAAATTCAAATCAATCGCTGGGGCCGGGGCTGGTGTCACTGCCTTGTCCTTGAGTGGAGATGGGGGTCGTTGCGATCCCTCCCTTGCTTCCTGCTCTTGCGGGCCCATGTGTGGTTCTGGTGTGGGTGGCCTGGTTAACGATGCCACTGGGGAACGGGATCGCCTCCTTTCTGGAAACATGGGAGAGGGAATCTTGCTCCCAGACACAAGAGCTGATGGTCCCCAGTAAGGCTAAGGTGACGTCGTATGGGTACTAGGCTCCCCAGCCACCTCTTTTGGGTCTGTGACATTATCTGATTAAAATATGACCATGTAAACCATTGTTGCTACCACTGTTCTAGAACTGCAGCAAATCTTATACAAAGTATGACACATGGCCAGAAAGGGTTAAGCAGCTTGCAGGCTATATAATCCAAAGCCAACCTTTAGAGAGTTAGAAGAGTATGCAAATGGTAATTAGGGCCATTCCATGGTAGATAGATTTGCATTTCAAAGTTCTAGCCTATGTTGTTAGAAATTAAAGGTGATACTAATTTTATGTTTACTTATATCTGTTTACATGGCTAACATTAAACAAGTCAGTTCCTGTCTGTCACTATAGCTGAGGGGTAGGCAACCTATGGCTTGCGTGCCAAAGGCGGCACGCAAGCTGATTTTCAGTGGCACTCACGCTGTTCGGCTCTTGGCCACTGGTCTGGGGGGCTCTGCATTTTAATTTAAATTTTAAATGAAGCTTCTTAAACATTTTAAAAACTTTATTTACTTTATATATAACAATGGTTTAGTTATGTATTATAGACTTATAGAAAAAGACCTTCTAAAAATGTTAAAATGTATGACTGGCACGCGAAACCTTAAATTAGAGTGAATAAATGAAGACTCGGCACACCACTTCTGAAAGGTTGCCAACCCCTGCTATAGCTATTGATTCAGAGATCAAAAGGGGATATTAACATTTAGATGAGTCTTGGGTGAAATAATGTCACTGTCTATATGTCACTTTAAAGTTTGTGATAGACTGCCTAATGGATAAACTGCCTTATGTAAATCCATGTAGCTAATTACCTGTAATGCTTAGGAAATAGCTCCACTTCAAAGTATCCGTGATTGCCTATTGTTCACCTAAGGGCCCCGAACTGTAAAAATGCCTTGGGTCCCAATCCTTTTTTAATCTCAGATCTGCTTGATGCTTCATGCAGGGGAAGCTTAAGCCCAAGACAGACCCCAGTCCTGACTGGACCACCCTGAATATAAACATTGGACTAGAACCTATGCACAAATTCTGAAAGAACTCTTTGCAACTACAAAGCTCACCATCTCTGCTATGAATCTGAATCTCAAGAACTGTACTCATGACTGTTTGGATACTGATCTTTTAACCAATACACTCTCTCTCTTTTCTTTTTTAATAGAGGTTTGTTTGGTTAATAAGAACTGGCTGTAAGCGTGTATTTGGGTAAGATCTGAAATATTCATTAACCTGGGAGGTAATGTGTCCAATCCTTTGCGATTGGTAGAACTTATTTATATGATGAATAAGATGTTCAGTAATCCTCATCATATCTGACTTGCGCCTCTGGGTGGAGGCCTAAGGCTGGGTTGCTTTAAGGAAACGGAGTTGTTGGCTTCTGGGTAACCAGTGAGGTGTTATAGAACCTGTTTTGTGCTGGTTTGGTAAATCTAGGTATTGGAATATCCACCAGCTTTGGGGGTTGTCTGTCCCATTCTCTGCAGTTCACCCTAATTGAGTGACCTCAGTTGGCTCCCCCCCGGGACTCCGGTCACAGGCTCTCACTCCAAAGGAAGAGGGGGATCTCTACTCAATTTGAGCAAGGCGGAGTACATGGGTTAGGTGAGGAGGAGTATCTCTTCGAACAGCAATGCCGTCAGGCGATGTGCCATTGGGGCTGGTTCCATTAGTCTCTTCAGCACAGGGAAGATGTCTGGAGGTGATCCAGATTACTCCAGGGCAGACACCTGTGCCAAGACTGGTGCTGGGTCCCTCATTCCCTGTGCCATTCACAGCCTATGTAGACAATTCAGATGCTTGGTCCTTTGAACAGATGTTTTGTTTCCTCCTTCTGGGACCTTCCTTCACGTTTGGTGTTACATATGGGCTCTGTCCAGTCCCACGAGTGCGTCTCATCTTTATGTACAGGCACGGATGCCAGCTTTACTGCCTGGGAAGCCTGCGCCAGAGTGACCGATGCGGACACCAGGGCCATCCGTGCCAAGAGCCTCAGTACCGCGGCTTTCGGTACAGAGGCCTTTGCCAATATTGAAGTGGTTGGCATCAAAGTCACTTGTGCCAGCTCTGCCGATATTCTCTTCGCCTTCTGTCCAGCGCTCAATCCTGGAGCATGACCTATGCTCAAGAGAGCGCTGGCCGATACCGGCTTAACTAGCCTGACACTTGTAATGGCCGTCACTTCTGTGTCTGAAGTGACCCACGTGGACTGCTCCAGCATACGCCGCCTGAGCAGAGCGTCCCTGGATTTGCGGGTCCTGGATGAAATGGACTTGCCCACAAAGCACTGATCCGGGAGGTGGCTCTCCCATAGGCAGAAGCTGCCTTGACTGTGTCCATCCTTGACAGGCATGAGTCCATCACAGGATAGGCAGATTTTGAAGTCCACCTTGAGACGTGGCAGCTTGCATGAGGTATGAGGGGGTCCTCACTTTTTTTTTTTTAAATGTCCACATGAAAGGAGTGTGAAGATGAAGATTTTTTCACAAATCTGATTTAAAAAAATAACGTGTTCAGTTAGGGGAAACAGTGGGCCAGGCGCTCGCTCGGTCCCGTCTTGCTGCCATGGGCATCAAAGGGAAGTGAGGGAGGATTGCGTCTGCTCTGCCTTTTACGCCCTTAAACAGGAGCACGAAGGGGGTGAGAAGGAGGGGGGAAGAAGATAAGTGGCTCCAACAAGCTCAGCTATTCAAAAGAAACCGAACTCATGCCCACGAGACGCACGTGCAGCTGCAGTGGAATCCACACGGACACCAAGTCGAAGAAGAGCTGACCTTCCATCATCTTAGGAACAAGCGGTCATGACTAGATCACATTCAATACGTGCAAAGAGAATCACGTGCAAAGAGAATCACATCTAAACCAGTAAAATAAATAAAATATATATATATGAGAGAGAGAGACAGACACACACCGCTTGTGCTTTACAAGGGACCGTTTCACAAAGCTGAAAACAACTGAACCAAACCAGCTGGCAGGAACCAACCCCGTCTTTGCAGTTTGTGAGCTCCGAGCCATCAGTGCTCCTAAAGATCACTACACTGACTTCTGCTGGAAGGAAGCAGGGCCACAGTAGCAGTTTGTCAGGGTGAGCGCTTGAGCACAGACACTACAGCGAGGGAGGGATTCTCGTGTCACTGTAGTTAACCCACCTCCCCGAGAGGCAGTCGCTAGCTCAACGGAATAATTTTTCATTCACCTAGTGCTCTACACCGGGGATTAGGTTGGCATAGCTGTCTCTCCGGGGGGTGGATTTTTCATACCCCTGAGAGCTGTTGCTATGCCAATGTAAGTTTTCAGTGTAGACCAACCCTCAGCCAGAGATCATTCCCCAGCTGGGAAAGGCCAGTGGGTGGAACTACACCTTGACTGCACAGGCAGCAATCAACAACTTCTCCAGCACTGGCAATTTTTAAATCAATCGTTTTTTCAGAAGATCTGCTCTAGTTCAAACAGGAATGAATTCAGGGAAGACCTATGCCGTGTGTTATCAAGGAGGTCTGACTAGATCATGGTGACCCTTCCGGCCTTTGAATATATAATTTAGCACTCTGCACTTACGGTCATTCTCAGGCACTTGAATGGTTTGTGTGTCCATCACCTGGGCTGATATCAAGGACCCTATGGGAAGGAGAAAAAAACGATTAGGAGAGAGGTTTGTTTAGAAACCACAGAACCCAAGTGATCCCAGAGACAGCAGAACAGCTGCCAAGCTCAACCCCACAGAGATTCAGCTCTCCTATGAAGGATCAACACCTTAAGAACATTCTTTTCTACCTCATTTTCTTGGAGAACTCTTAGCCTTACAGTAGTTGCCAAGGGTCTGCACCCCATTACAGGAAAGGGGTTTTAGTCAGACTGCTTCAAGCTTTGCTTTCTGGTTGGTTTTTGTTAAGACAAAGTCAAATGTTTGTATTCGGTAAGGCCTTACGACGCTGAACAAGGATCACTAGGACAACTAGGCTACACACTGCACGCGTACAGACTAGTCCCTGCCCCAAAGCGCTTGCAATCTAAAAAGAACAGGAGTACTTGTGGCACCTTAGAGACTAACAAATTTATTAGAGCATAAGCTTTCGTGAGCTACGAAGAAGTGGGCTGTAGCCCACGATAGCTTATGCTCTAATAAATTTGTTAGTCTCTAAGGTGCCACAAGTACTCCTGTTCTTTTTGCGGATACAGACTAACACGGCTGCTACTCTGAAACCTTACAATCTAAAGATACAGATTTCTTCCCCGCTTCCTCTTTAAACAATTGCCCCCCAAATCGCATCCCCAGTCTCAGCAGCACTCCTCCTCCCCACACAAAACCACTCAGCTTATCTCTGATCCACCGAGAAAGAGCCAAAACTGACTGAAGTGTGCACAGGCTGGTTCCTCTTCCCCAGACAGCTTTGCACTTTGCCATCGGACCAGTCATTTTTGCTTATGCCATCACAGTTTCTAGCGCTGTTTCAGAACTTTTATAGCACCTATTGCCCTTGACATGAGTGCAATTTTAGATCTATAAATACAGCGTGATTGCCATTGGGGCTGGAAGCCACAATGCCCTAGTCTTGCCAGGACCACCACCAAACACGCAGACAATTTTATATTACACTCTGAGAGCCCTGAGGTTCTGGCTCCGATGAACAGCAAGTTTCAAATGGGATGGGGACCTCCACTGGGAAAACTCCGTGCTGGTTCTAGGCCAGAAAACAAAAGCGACCACACACAGCTATGACGGGCTAGGACGGGGAATCTTTCCGGGAGCTCGGTCCCTGACAATTTAGAGGTTTAAAGATTCTCACCAATACTCTGAATTGTACCTGTGCCCCAAGAGGAAGCTGGTGCACTGCTCTGAACGTAGTTCTGGGCAGCAGCATGTTCCCCAACTGGAGTTTCTGGGTGAAATCCAAGAGCAGTCCTACACTGAGCTCCCTCCAGCCAGGAGAGGCCAAGGGCACAGACGCGATAAATCGACCCCCGAGCGCTCTCCCGTCAACTCCTGTACTCCACCGGCGTGAGAGGCACATGCGGAGTCGACGGCGGAGCGGCAGCAGTCGACTCACCACAGTGAAGACACCACGGTGAGTAGATCTAAGTACGTCGACTTCAGCTACGTTATTCCTAGCAGAACCGCTGGCACTTCCTGTTGCTCTGCAGCGCGAACAGGTCTATGTGGGGCGAGCCCCCCCTCTGGAAAATCGAGTGTGCGATGTGCAGCCTGAGGGACCATTCGTGATCGTGAAACCAGCGGCTGAGGCGGCCAGCTAGCTTGTTTTGTGCTCCTGGAAGGTGCGATGCCTCTAGGTGTATCAAGTGGGCGATGCAAAAATCCCACAGCTCGAGGGCTTCCTGGCACAGGGGAGAGGAGCAAGCACCACCCTGTTTGTTTCTATAGAAACATCGCTGCAGTGTTGTCCGTCAGCACCCACACACATGCGCCCTGCAGGTGGGCTAGAACGCTTGGCATGCCAGACAAACCGCCTTCAGCTCCCTTACATTGATATGCAGCGATAATTCTGTGTGGGACCATAGGCCTTGGGCTCTGATATTGCTCAGGTGCACTCCCCAACTGAGCGCTGAGGCGTCCGTGACTAGGGATAGCGTAGGATGGGGTTTGGCAAAGGGTACTCCCGCACAAACAACGGGTGGTTGCAGCCACGAGTGGAGAGATTCGAGGATGCGAGGGGGGAGCATAACTATCGTGTCCTGCGGGTCCATGCCCAGCCTGTGCACCCGCGCCAACCACGCCTGGAGGGTTGGACCACGTATCTGCAGGCTGCCATATGCCCCAATAGTTTCATGCAATTTCTGGCCGTGGTTGTGGGAAACCGGCGAAGGTTTTCGATGATGTCCGTGAGTGCTTGGAAGCGCAGCTCCGGCAGGAACGCCCTCGCCTGCATGGAGTCCAAGAGAGCCCCTATGAATTCTATTCTCTGAGTTGGGGCCAGTGTGGATTTGGGCACATTCAATATGAGGCCCAGCCTGTGGAATGTGGCTTGGGGCAAGGACACATGCTCTGCGGCCTGTGCTTGGGACTCTGCCTTGATGAGCCTGTCGTCTAGGTACGGGAATACTTGCGCCTGACACTGCCACGACTGCCATACACGTGGTGAATACCCGGGGGGCCGCCGAGAGCCCGAACGGGAGCACCCTGAACTGCTAGCACTGGCCACTGACCATGAATCGTCTGTGGGCCGGGATAATAAATATATGGAAGTACGCATCTTTCAAATTGAGGGCTGCGTACCAGTCCCCCGGATCCAGGGAAGGAATGATGGTGGCCAGAGAGATCATGCGAAACTTCACCTTCCTTATGAATGTGTTGAGATCTCACAGGTCCAGGATAGGCCGGAGCCAACCCTTGTCCTGGGAGGGGGGGGTGGGGGGGGGAGGAGATCAGGAAATAGCAGGAGTAGAACCCCTTGCCCCTGAACTCCTGAGGAACCTCCTCTATTGCCCCTAGAGCGAGGAGCGATTGCACCTCCTGCAAGAGGAGTGCTTGTGAGAAGGGTCCCTGAAAAGGGACAGGGATGGGAGGGAACAGAATATCCCACCCCT